>NW_009927397.1:7994-11542 GCF_000696875.1 Nestor notabilis | reverse complement strand
AAATATACTATAATACAGACAAATATTCCTGAAAAAAATATTATATGGTTCTGGAAATTACAACTAGTCTTATGAGAACACCTTAAAATTCATGGTTTGAAAAGCTGCAAAGCTTTTTCTCCCCTTGCTCAGATATCCATAAAAGCATTCCCAGCAAGACGAGTTGCCCATGCCACCTTGTGGGGTTTTTTTCCCTTTTCAACCTTTTTAAAAATTCATACAAAGAAATTCAATTGCCCGAATATGGATAGAATGTGGATCCACAAGTATGAGAACTTGGGCAACTTCATTTCAAAAGTCAAGGAAATATTGATGGAAAACACTTCTGCATCTTCCACTAGAATTACTGAATATATTTGATTAAATATATAAACTTCACTTTGCTATTCAAGTTCACCAAGCATGTTTGGAATAACAATTATTTTATTAGCATACTGACATGATCTAGTCAAACAAAATTAAATGTGTTTTGGGGTAATAAAATGTAAAATGTTATTTAAGTATCATCTTTTCTTTTTTAAAACAATGGAGAGACAGAGATTTCTGCAGAAGCAAAATTATATCTCCACAAAAACTGTAAATTAAAATCATTAACCTCAGGTTTGCCATGAGCATCTTTTTCCTCAGGGGCATGGGCCAGCTGTCCTCAAAGAGAAATTTTAGTTTCAGAAAGCTCTTGGGAAAAATATACAAGATACATTGTCATGCTCTTTATAAAACACAAGTTGTCTCTAATCTGTTCCTACTAATCAGTGTAAAACCAGAAGAATAAAAAAAAAATTGGTGTTAGAATAAATATTCTCAAAGAGGGGCATGGGGAAGCTTCTGAAAGGAAAAGTTTCATTTTTAAGTAAGGCATCACATTCTAACCGTGACACTGGCTTAATAACTTTTACAGGCTCAGATGCATCAATTTATGCAAGAGTTTCCAAACTGTGAATCATGAGTATTATTTCTTAGCTTGCTCAGATGAGCTGACACACTTTAGTTCAAACAGTACTTGATTTTTCTTGTACCCTTGCCTGCTGTGGTGCACCAGGGTCTGCCTTTTTAGCATTTTACCATGACATCCTTGTTATTTGTTACCTCAGAGTTTTTGATGATGCCATATACCTATGTATATGATGCCTTATAAGCAGTAAGGTTCAAAACTGCTGAACTTGTGCACCCATGCATTAATCTACATGCAAGAATAATCTAGTTAATGAAAAGGTGGCCGGGGGAAAGCGTAGGCTGTCTGTAAGCTCTATGTGAGAAGTAGCATGGGCTGTGGTTGGCACTAGGAAGACCTAAAACTGCCACTGACCCATTGCATGATTGCGAGGAAGCCATTTCACCTTTCTATTGTGTTTTTCTTCTCAGCCTTTGTCTCTCCAACCCGCCAGCCCTTCACAGCAAGATCTGTCTCTTACGATATGTGTCTCACAATGGGAGCTCGGCTGGGGCTTCCAAATTAGAGCTGATTGGGAATTTTTCAATGAAACAAATTTTCACCAGGAAGCGCAGCTCAGTTCCAGTGCAGTTCTGCAGTGCAGTTGTGGGAATGCTCACCCAGTATGTGAAGATGCAAATTCAGATAGTGACTCTGAAGAATACGTTGTTACAGAAAGTAGATCATCTCTAACAGAAGCTGTGGAATGTATCTTGCCCTAGGAGAGCTATCAGACTGCAGGTGAATTGGCACAGTCATCTGCAGTTAGAAAGACAGCAGGTCAGGCATTTGAATCTGAGTATGCTAGGGGAGATTGCATGCTGTACATCTCTTTCATTGTTGTGTTTGTTTGTTTTATGAAAACAAATCTTCTAAAAGCACTTGGGTTTGATACAGGAAAGAATTGGAGCATCAGTGAAATCCTGGGAAATTTCATGGATGGGTTTACTTAGTCTCACTCAGTTCTGCTCTGAACCCTGCAAACTGTTATCAGTGAGATCAGACATATTTTATCTTGCAAAATACTTACAGTCTAAATGAGACAGACAACTTCAGAATAAATCATGAGCAAATATTTGAGAAGAGTTAAAGATGAAAAGAAAGGGAAGTTATTTTCAAAAATAATTCCAGAGAGAAATAGAAAGGCCTTCTGGTCATTAGTAAAAACAAGTTGGCCCCAGCATGAGGAAGGAGATGGCAGTAGGCAACTCCTACAAAGCATCTCCTACTAGGCATCTCCCATGGCATCTGAATAAGCAAATCAGTAAATCAAAGGGAATAGTAACAAAATTCAGTGAAGAAAAGAGAAAATTAAAGCATGGAATTAGGAGGAAAGTTTCATAGGGCTTTAGTGAATTTTGATGTGCCATGATGAGAGAAAGAAAATAACCAGGAATTTCCAAAAGTGATACCATTACAGCTTTTAGAATGTTTCCTTAGTAGCTTCTCAGTATTAATTCTGATGTAACACTCTGAAGAAACTCTTTAGAGTCTGTTTTTACAAAAGAAGATTTGTTATTATGAAGCAGATCTCAACTTCATGGCAGTATGAATTGATAATTGTGTAGAACACTGCAGCAGTGTTGAAGGGAAGATGTATTTTCTCCCCTTCCTAGCCCCACTTCAGCTTGCCTTCAGCTTCAGCTTCCTTCTTTTACTGACTGCCAGTCTAAAATAGCCTGCATTTCTAATCCAGAGAGCAGCTGACTCATACTCAATTCACATGGTCGCTTTGCAGCTGAGAATGATTGCACTGCCTATGTGGCATCTCCAAAGCATATGCAAAATATCATTTGCTGAAATGGCAACTCTGTAAATGTGTCTGCAGGGGGCATTTTGTACAAAAGTTAAGACTATCAGGAATATCATATCACTTAGGCTAAAGATTTGAATTGGGTCACACCCTATTCTCTCTCTAGCCTCTCTCTACGAAACACCAATTCTGTGTGCACAGCTGTGAACCTGGGGTGAGGGTTCAGGCTCTGGTGTAACTGAATTCAGGACACAGTCTGTTGCCTGGCATCAGCATTACCACTGTGCTCAACTTTCAGGAAAATTAAGGCCTCTTTCTCTGGGAGCTAATTTTGCTTAAGCTCACTCCATGAGTTTCCATTCTCTAATTGTTCACTTTAGCCTCAGCAAGAACACATCATTTTTCCAACTTGCAGAACAATATTACAGGAGAATATGTGGAGAAACAACTCAAACCCTGGGAGAAATCTCAACAAAAATATTTCATTGACAGTACAGATTTCTAACAAAACCTCTAGATGAGGTGTCTTCTCAGTGAAGACAATAACTTTTCCAGTGCGGGATGATGACCTGTATTACTTTCTCAGAAACAAAAAAATGTCTCCTTTTACATTATATAGCTAATAAAAAACAATGAACTATGGAGTCTTTTGTGGGCAAAAGGTTTGCCTGTGAACTTTCTGCTACATAAATTGAGATTTAAAAGAGAAAAATTTGAGATAAACAAGCACTGACCTGTAAGCGAGAGTTAAGCAAACAGATGAATTCAAGAGATGTAGTTCTGTGATGGGGAAATACGCTGGGTAAGAAATGTTTACAGAGGAAAGTTCTGTAGATTTTCAGGCAGGGGAATAGCTGTGGTTAC
>NW_009927397.1:7325-7963 GCF_000696875.1 Nestor notabilis | reverse complement strand
TGCTGCTGAAATATCATAGCCTCAATGAAGTGGCAAAGACGACAACTGACATGTCAGAGACAGATAGATCTACCCTTATAGGGCTGACAACTTGGTGTGATTGCTCTCCAAAGATAACTTTATAACTTGCTGAAGTGTGATTTAAGGATGCCCTGGAGCAGCACTAACCTGTGTACCTTTCTTGTGGGTAACTTTTTATAAGCTATAGCTTTAGTTAATAGCTTATGCAATTTTTCATTTGACCTACGGGTGTCCCATGTGGGTGGGATTTTCAAAAACTCAGGCCCAGATCCACAAAGGGATTTACAAAGGGATGATTGCAGCTATAATGTGTGTAGGGAGCAGAGCAGAGACCTAGCCATAATTTAGCCTGTAATCTAGCAGTGATGCAGGAGAGGCGCTGCAACACCCTTAGGTGTTCACCAGGAAATCTATCCAGGCTTATGTGTGAAATTGCTCTGGACTGTGTTGATGCCTTAGCTCTGTTCCCACTGAAATGGAGCACAATTAGGCACCAGCCAAGTGCTCTTTAAAAGGCCAGACTGAATCTTTCTCTTCCTACTGTAACTTTGACGCTTTCTAGAGTATTTTTCAGAAAGAAGAACTTTAATTTAATTACTAGATAGACCACTTCAGCA
>NW_009927397.1:0-7310 GCF_000696875.1 Nestor notabilis | reverse complement strand
TTCTATTTCAGTGGTTTGTTTTTCAAGTGAATTATTGCATATTCATGCAAGAATAAAAAGGATGATAAAAAGAATAAAAATACATCATTCAGTTTGGTCCTAGTGATGTTAGAGGTGCTAATGTGAAGCAGTTGATAATCTCTTCATGCAACTTGAGACATAGATCTTTGAGTACATCTTCCCTTTTGGTGCTGGCAAAGAGCAGGAGTGGTATCTTCATATATGCCAAACACCAAGATAAATCATGTCCTCCATGGGAAACAGGCCACAAGCAGCAGTGTATCTTATAAATAAGCCTTTAAGGAAGCTGCTTTATTTCTATTTTTTTCCCCAATCTTTTCACAAAGCCAAACCATCCCCTGTGGCATTTGGGCACTCAAAAAACAGTTCTATTTGAAAGGCCATAAACAGTCAAACTAAATAAATAGATGTGAAAAGCTGAAGTCCTTGGAACGCCATGCCACAAAACAGGTGCCAAACTGGCAACTTCTGCACAAAGGCTTGATGCTGATTTGCCTCCTCAGACCCCGAGAGCTTTCAGCTAGTGTCTCTGAAGAAAAGCAAAGTGCAGGCTGTGCTGGCCTAGTGCCCGTGGAGCAGACATCTACCCTTCTGAAGCCTGATGCAGTGCCAGGACATTACAAGCTAAACTCTCAGAGCCATGCTCTGACCCCAGTCAGCAGTTGAATTTATACCCCTCTTAGTGGGGAGAAAGCGTCTTGAAAGTAGTAGAGGACTCCAAGGCCCACTAGAGCTCCTCAAATGCTCAAGTGTTGTGATAGCAGAACCTGGTTTTCACTAGGACAGGCAGCAACCCCAGTAAACTTAAGGTAAACTTCTGAGGACTGCAGAGTGAACTGGAAAAAAGCCTTTGTTTATTCTTTAGGGACAGGGTATGGGGAAGCCTAGAAAGTTGTATTTCCAAGCACAGAGCCTCTACTGACTTTCAGGGAATTATATGAATTCATTTCAAGAGCAATATAAGTTTATTTCACTCACTCTTACAGGAAAGATGAAGTATGATAATACTAGTGCTGTTATAGCAGTATGGCCTAAGGATAAGTTAAGAACTGCAGGAAGAGGCAGTATTTTTTCTTAGACTAACTCTTTTAACCAGGGAGAAAAAAAGCTTGTAAGCACAAGCCCTCTTTAGTATACAAAAGCATTCCTTGTGCTATTGGTATCAGCTATTCTAGTAGAAGAGGCTTCTTTTCCCTGTAATTTTGCCTTGAAAATATAGTGAGTTCTGAACTCTCCTCCAATGGAAAATACTGAGTGATCTATGCCTACACAGTAAATAAGCATTGAAAATGTTAGTTGGAAAAGCTCATGAACTCAAAACACACTTTTTCCTAAGACTGACGTGATCTTAAGGTTAGTCAGAAAGGAGGTTTATCCCCTTTTTTTATTATGTAGGCATAGTGATTTAAAGTCTTATACTCACAGAAAGTCATTACAAAGTACCTGCACACTTAAATCCTAAGGGTGAAATGTAGGCCTTGTGGAATCGGTATGGTTATAAGAGTGCACAGGCCTTGTAACAGCATGTCTGCAATAAGGTGGAAGTTAGTATAGAAAACGGGAGAAGAGGAAAGCAAATTCTGCCCTAAAGCTCTTGCACCCTGGCTCTTGATAAGAAGTCAAGTAAGTATTTCGTGCTGCATGGCACTTCAAGATTTACAACCTCTTGTCGTCAGTGATAAAGAAAATACCACTTACATGCAAGTAGCAGAAAAATCACATTAAAATAATTTCAACTACTTCCTACTTCATGGGAAGAACTAAGTGGTGCTGTTGTCCCTCAGCATCAAAAACTTTACACTTTGTCAAATCAAATGCACCACTCACCATTCGCTGTGAAACACATGTTCTTGTTGGTTCTAGCATTTCATTCCTTCTGTGCTCTCTAGCTCTTCAAAGAGTGAAGATCTGAGGATTGTAGAAAGGGGAAGTAGGTTTCTTTTTAAAGCTGTCTAGTTCCAAGGAACTAAGGTATTTCTTCTATGTATTCATTTACAAAGGCAGGGAAACCTAATGAAAAGTGTCTCCAAAGTACCATCTGCAGTCAGATTTGGGACAAATGTTCTCAAAAACTGTTTTCTAAGTCCAGTCCATTGTATGCCTGCGGCAGCCTTAAAACCTAAGTTGGTCATTCTTACCCCATTTTGGTACCTGATATAAAAGAGAGTAGTGATTATTTCCTCTATTTCCACTATTTCTTCTGACCCATCCATTTTCAGTTAGCATTCATTTTAATCACAGGTGCCATCCGAGACTCTTTCTTAATGTGTATTATTACCTTGGCCACCATGGAGGATTTCTCTTGGCACCCCCAGATGTAGGAGTGGTATACATATATCCACAGAAAAGCAAAGTCTTTAAAACAGCATAGACCTCAGTATACACACATATTCATATGTAAACAGTAAGGCACATTCAACACTAGTGTTAACAGAAGAAATCAGGTAACACAGCACAAGCACAGAAAGCAAGTATAGAATGACTCTGGATCAAATGGTTTCTACTTCATTTATTTTTTTCCTGCTCTGACTAGTGTAGCTTATAATTAGTCTCTGCCCGCAGTGGTGTGGTTCCAAAGAATGGTGGATTAAAGAGAAACTCTAGAATTTCTCCGTAACATGACAAGTTATAACCTGGAAAGCTACACTTAGTCCATTAAAGATTTTTCACAGTGACATTTTAGTGCAGATAGGGAAATATGCCACTTTGCCATTTATCATTTTCAGGGCATGGACAGTGAAAGGAGGTTGCTATGAAGAACAAAATAAAATAGATTACACACATAGAAGTGAGGTGAGGAATACTGATAAATATACACCACTGAATGTCAGCAAATGTCACTTGAGAAGCCATTTGCAGCTACCAGAACAGCCTTGCAAATCAGCAAAAGTAGCAAAACCAGGAAAAACAAGTTGGGTGTACTCACTTCCACATGAATAAGCAATAAACCTTTCTGAAGTTACACCAGAAAGTTGTTAAACTTGATAGATGAATCTTTCCAAATTGCTCTGTCACATACTGTATATGGCTACAAAGGACTATGGATGGCTTAAAGTGAAAAAGAGAAGCATTGCTGAGAACACAACAATTTAAGCGTTTTTGTTTAAACACTTGTATTCTGCTTTGTACTAAAGGGACAGCTTGAACAAAGGAGTGATTCATCACATTGCTTTTTCTTACATAGGGCTGCTCTTTTTTTATCTGAACGTCGTTGTTGGAACTGTTGCATTATTACCATTTCTCCTTTAAATGTATTTGCTGCTCTAAGAGCAGGGCCTGGAGTTGAATCAATTTGGGTTTGGTAGGCAGAAACATTGCAAATGAAAGCTCTTCTGCTGAGGAACTTCTAATGGTAGCTATCTAGTATGCCACCTAAAGTGTAAGTGAAAGACCTGCAAGATGTCTCCTACCTTTCCAGCAGCATCTGATTTGTAGATCTATGGATCAGCTCCATTTTGGTTTATAGACACACTGACCTGGAAAAAGCTCTCCTTGTGAAAGTTACAATACTTGAGAGACAACATCAAGATTCCTTCAGGTTTATTTTAATCTGGGCTGTCTGTTTGCAGCCTCTTGAACCACCACTCTCCATTGATAATAAACAGAAGTGAAGATGTAAAGATCTTTGACTCAGAAAGAATCTCCAAGGAAAAGTAGAAGTTCTTAAAATTCCAGAAACTCTGATTGCTTTTATATTTAATTTTCCATGAGATTCTTCCTCCAAATTTCTAATTTACCTCAGCAAAATCAGAGCCAGCCTGCATCATTTTGATTTCATGAGACTGTTATCCCCAGACACCACACTCATGCAAATTTCAGATCAGTTTTGTTTTCATTAGTGAAAAGCAGCAGCATAAATTGCAAAAAATGGGATCATACAGGAACTTCTTTTCTATTCAAAATATTTTGTACATGCTAAGATACACGATTGTAGAACCATTTCTGTCAAACTTCTCACCATATGTTCATGCAAAAGCTATAAACAACCAGCCTTAAAATGGCATCCTAAAGCCTAGGAGTTTAAATCATTGAAGAGAACAAATTTCTTGTAGTTACAAATCCTGTAGATGGTGTGAGGGCAAACCTTCCTTTCTTGGGCAGGATGTTTACACAGTGAATTTTCTTTGTACGAGTCTTCACTCTATTCTTGCAAAATCAAAATCAAAAGTGATCCTTATTAGTCAATCTGAACCCTTTATTAAATTAAATGTAAAGTCTGTTTTAGAAATGAACAATGAAAATCAGAAAACAAAGATTAAACAGATGGGTTGAACTTTCCTGAACTGCTTCCCGCCCCCCTCCCCCCAGTTCTTTGAAAACTGAAGTAATCTTTGAGGCAAAACAGGCATTTGACAGCATCTGTCATCCAGAAGCTCTGTAGCAGTTGTGCTGCTGCTTTGGTCTTGTTTAGAATTTCTCTGTCAATTTGAATAGACACAACAGAGTCTCAAGGAGCGATGCTCACAAACTGAGAAGGCAAGGATGGTGTCAGATGAAACAAAGGGGAAAAGACCTATCAGCTTGTTACCTCATCACAAATATCAGTGTTCCCAAAAGCTTGTTCTTTTATGTAAAAGTGTGCAGTTTGGTGAAAAAAACACAAGAAAGCTTATTTACTTCTTACATGTGAAATGTAATGTATGTTACATAATAATACACTTAAGGATTTATAGAAACTCTGAGATATATTACATGTACACGCACTCATCTTCAAAAGAGACAAAACTACAGTTTCTTAAAGGCTATTTGAAAAGTAGAAATGCTTGGCCAAGAAGTTTTAAAGGAATTCTTGAACAAGTAGGCAGCGCATGAACAAATACGTTGATTTTGCAACAAGCACTGAAAAAGAAGCTTCTGGTTAGCGTTAACGTAATGAATGGTTTAGTCCTTCCTTCCTCCATCCCAAGCATGAAAGCTACTATCCACACCCCAGACTTGTTCTAAACTACTGAATGCAATAGGGAAGTGCCTTCTGACACTAGACTAGGCCTGGCAGCCACCAGGCTTGACCCTGTAGGCCTGCACCAGCCCAAAGCCAGCCTATGCTTCCCCAGGACAGAAAGCTCCACAAATGCAGCTGTTAAGGTATGTGCAAAACACCTGAAGATCTTAGTAAGGCAGATTTTGTCCTTCGGAAAAAGTAGAAATTTTGCCTGAATGAAGCAGTACAGGGTTTGGTTTGGTACAGCCAGTAATAAGGAAGAATCATAGTTTCTGGTATCAAGGGATTTGATACGTTTGTCTTTTTAAGTAAAAAGAACATATAGTTCTAAGGGGGGAGGGGAGGGTCATTTATTGTCCTTTTTTTATTTTAATGGCTAAACATTGTAATGCTAGCTAAATAGAAATTCTTGTCTGTTAATAGGTTCCTTTAGTTTGTAATAAATAGGAATGCTAATGACTAAAATTTGGTATTTGGTATGCATTAGCTTTTGTGAGTCTTTTCTTTACAGGCTTCATTGACATTCAATATGGCAAGCTTCCTTTGAAACATATTTATAAAATAACTACAGTATAATTAAACCAACAAAGCCATCTTTTAAGTAAGCTTAATAGCTCAGTTTTTCACTCTGTAAATTTTTTATTTTAAGGAGGAAAAATAGTTATGCTTCAATTCTACTGTATATTTCATTTGGCATCTAATATTTTCTTTCCATTTACAATCTGTGCATATCTGATTCTTGACAACTGTGATTATTAATAAGTGTGCGTGACAAACATGTTTCGTAGAATCTTCCACAAGAATATTTTTGTTAATGAGAACTGAAACATATCTTGGCAAAGACAGTATATGTAATATATATACATGTGTGTATACACGTATTTTAATAGCTAATGGTGGTGTAGTTAATACACAAAAATGGATTAATAGATATTGCAGGTAATAATCGAAGTGGATGCTGTTTAATAAATATAACTAAAAATATTTTAATGATATAAAAGCAATAGGTAAATAAAAGCAATTACATTTAATTTTGCTTTCAGCCTGTGAGGGTTTTCTGTGAGCTTTAATAGAGGGGAGAGCTTGTGCAGAAGGCTAATGGTAGAGTCAGCGTTAGCATTATTCATTAGGGTTTCTAAGTAGTACTTATTCTGAGGTATTTCTCTGGAAGACTAAAATGTTGTTGGTAAGGGTACTTGGATCCTGATAACCCTAATTCATAGTAATATCCCACTCATTCAGAAAATTAAAGTTTACAGGGTCCTCAGCAGTTTGAAAATCTTTATACTATTTAGAACCATGATCGTGTTTACTAAGGACAAGCTAAAAAGTGATAGCTCGCCTTATATTAAGTGGAACCTCGTAACTGTTTCTTAAACTCTGTCCTTTACAGGCATAATAATATTGAGACCCCATTTACGGTGTGGTGAATAAAAACAGTTGACATCATTGTTATAATCTTTATTTAAAACTGTTACCAAGGTTACAAATTACCATCACTGTGTGCAACAGGTCCCTCTGAAGCAGTATCATTACAGATGAACTGTAATGTGTAGGATTATAATAAAAGGCATGAGGGATTATGCACAAGCAAACATGTTAGAAATAACACAAATACAGCTACATTATACCATGCATCGCGTTACAAAACCTCTGCTTTCTATGCCGAAATACACAATGTGGCTTTTTGTTTAATTCGGGCATTTAGAGAGATGTTAACCATATCCTGAAGTGGCTTTACAAATGTCAGAGAGCAGAGGGGGTAGGGTTTATCTCGACCTATAAATCTGCTGCTGTTGGAAATGTTCTCACACCGTCTCCACTCTTAGCGGGGCACCTAGTTTACAGGAAAAGACGCCTCCATTGTGTGAAGCAGGGCTGCCGCGACAGACCATGGAGTCAGCGGCTGCACGACCCAGAGAACCAGGGCCCGCAGCCCGGGCACGGGGGCTGAGGCCGAGGCCTCCCCGGCCTCCAAATCGGTGTCTCGCCCGCAATGGCAGAGCTACCAAAGGGAAAGTGGAGCGGCAGGTGACCTTCGGCTGGCCAAGGCGGCTGGTGGCGGCTGGCCACCCCCGGACAGCACCTCCGTCCCCCGCTAAATCACTCTGCCCCGCCCTCAACTTAATGACATAAATCCGGGATCTTAAAGTCTTTGCGACTGATCGTACTCTCTCATTTATAAATAATGATCCCCATATAGATGCATAACAACAACATACCAGAAGTGTTTGGGGAGAAATCCGATTAAAGTCTATAGCTTTTTTCCCCCCTCTCCCTCCTGGAGCAAAAGTCTTGCCACAGGTCAGCTGCTGCGGCTGGCCCAGGCTGCGGGGTTAAAGGGAAG
>NW_009927396.1:0-7631 GCF_000696875.1 Nestor notabilis | reverse complement strand
ACCCAAACCAGTCTGTGATTCTATGATTCCGCAGAATCCAAATAAAACAGCATATGGAAGATGGACAAATAAGCAACCAAAGCAGCATGTCTAATACACAAGGTGGGGGAACATCACTAAATAAGGCAGTTCTGTGGGCAGCACCGGGGCTGGAAACCTTTGTTCTGGCCTCTATAATCAGCACTCTGTTGACACAACAGAACATGGCTCAATTTCAAGCACTGTTGAGGTTGAGTAATTTCAAACATCTTTTAATGTTTGTAGAGAGTCCAGGGGGAAGTTGGCTGGAAAGAGCAGCCACGTGAAAATAGATACAAACCCCTTCAAATCATTACAGTGTCAGACAGGAGGGAGGAACGGAGACTGAAGAGGGAAAGGGGGAAAGGTTAAGATCCAGACTTCTAGCTAAACCGCTTAAAGCATTTATTTATGTCCAGTGCCTCCATTACAAGTTTATATTATGCCTTGGGGAGCAGTAAAGACCAATTCCATCAACCCAGATTGTTACTTCAAAAGTAAGATTTTAAATGTAATCCATACTCTTCTTTCTTCTCATGGTATGAATACTCACATTAGAGAGAAGTTCATTCTGCTTTCTTCTGGGTAGGAAAAAATGTTGCATGAGAAATCAGGTAAGATGTTAATACAGCTGGACTTAACCACAGTATTACACACCAAGGCACTGGAGCTTCTAATGAAAATCTGGGAAAGACTGCTCATAAACCTGGGTTAGAAACAAAACATGTCAGGGAAACCAGGCAGATTCACCTACAGTTCCCCTAAACTCACGAAGTCAAAGGAGAACCCTCTGAAACTCTTTAATTAAATTTTCAAAGGACAAAATTAGCTGCTCAGTGTCAGTATTACAGCATCTTCTGGAGGGTAATCTGGCAGTGGCACTACCTTGTGCTGAGTGGTGCTCAAGTGTGCTAGAAACACACTTGGGGAAAGGCACAGGGAAACTGAGGCATGGGAATGTAAAGGACCTCCAGCACACCAGCATCTTCTAAATCAAATCCATATCTCAAATTAGGTTCTTCGGATACATGAAATTAACAAGAGAGGAGGAAAAGGGCTTTTCAGATATTGCTGGTTGCTGAACCCCTGAATTCTTAACAGAATTTTTCTCCAGTTCACAGGCATCACCTTGCCACCAAGGTCAAGCCAGCATCCCAGCAAGGAACTGCAGGATAACAAACAGTAATAACAAAATAGCACTTCACAGTTTTTTGTTCACTCATATGAGGATTCAGAATAAGGAAATCTTTCTGAGAACTTCCAGGGAAACCCACCTATTTCTGGATGCCCTATTAAAACTGGGCAAATGTGACTGTGAATGTCATCAACTCATCACTCCTGCTCTGGTTTGTATTGCTGAAGGGAGCAGTAAAGGATGTCAGGGCGAACAGCAACACACACCTCCTGCAACAGGGCAGCACAGTGATGTCAGATAATCTGCAGCACACATGGCTAAAAGCTACTCAAGTCTTGCTGACATCTCTTCTTGCTCACTGTCCTTGTAACTCCATGCACGAATTGGATTACCCACTGCTCCACTGGCTGGCTGCTCAGGACAGGGGAAATTGAAATGTGGCAGCAGGGGAAAACAACAAGGGCCAGAAGCGGCCCAGGAACCCAGAGCCACACACAAAGCACAGAACTGATGACTGCAGACTGTTCGGTCTTCCTGTGAATGAGCAGCAAGCCTCTGCGTCTGCTTTCTGAAACTGTCAGTGCTTAGCAGCGGTAACACTCTTAGAAGTTAAACCAAACATAAATGTTCATGAACCAATGCCCACACCATTTCTGTCATGGATGGAGTTGGCTCTGTTTTTATGGTGGGAGAATAAAACTCAGCAGGACTGTCCGATTTGTTCTATAGCCAGTGGTGGGGAAGATTGCGCAGCTTCAACTTGCACCTTTGTACGGCTAGTCGTGGATCTGTCTGCTTCAGACACCTTCTGCTGCATCTACCACTTCTGAGCACCTCTGACAGTATCGCTTCTAGAGTTTCAAGGGAAAGCAAAGTTAAATCCTTCCTGCCCATCTTCAGCAACATAATCACCATGTTTTCTTCGGGAGATGATTCACAGAATCGTATCATAGAATCACAGAACTGTTTGGGTTGAAAAGGGCCTTAAAACTCATCACATTCCAGCCCCCTGCCATGGGCAGGGACACCTTCCACTAGACCAGGTTGCTCCAAGCCCCTGTGTCCAACCTGGCCTTGAACACTGCCAGGGATGGGGCAGCCACAGCTTCTCTGGGCAACCTGTGCCAGCGCCTCAGCACCCTCACAGGGAACAACTTCTTCCTAATCTCTCATCTAAATCTCCCCTCTGTCAGTTTAAAGCCATTCCTCCTTGTCCTGTCACTTCATTCCCTTGTACAGATCCACACGGCTACCCCACATGGGATCAGGATGGTTTACTTGTTTTCCTTAAGTTAAAGCCACTCTCCCTGCACTACAGGGCAGTAAGTTTTATGAGTATTCAGGGGGAAAGGATGAAAAAAGGGCAAGTGTGACAGCAATGGCCCTCTCCCACATCATATAGAGAGAGAGCCTCAGAGACCTAATGAGTGCCAGAGGGTGCTGAAGATATTCCTCCTAACTGTGCTGATACCTAAATACCTGACCCCGAAATCATTTCCTAAAAGAATATTTCCCTCTATGCAGCCAGACAGAGCACAAGCTGCTCTGCCAAGCCCCTATTTATTTGCCATTTGCTCATACCCAGCAGAGGTAAGGAGTAAATCAGCAGCTCTGTAGTTCTGTCACAGATGCCATAGGATTTTCTAGACAGACAGACTGTAAGTGCTGCCCTGCTGGGACACCGCACTCCATGTCAACAGCACATTAAGAAGATCACGATCCCAGCATTAGCTGTGTGAGCGCTACCGATAAATAGCTATTTTTCAAGCCTGATTTCTCCAGCTCCCATCATTTCCCATTTTGATGCAGATTCTTACCGTGAACAAACTCATCATTGCCCTGCTAACTTTCTCCATCTATCCCAGACACCACTTACGTTCACGTTAAGACTGCAACATACAGATTTTTCCTTCAAAAAATTGTGAATGTCAGTGGTTTTGTATCACTCTTCTGGAGCAAAAGTGGTGCCGTTGGTGGCTGAGATGAAGAGATGCTACCATGCAGCACAGCCACCCAATGCAGCAGCTGCTCTGACAGCCAGGAGAACACACTCCAATCACCCAAAACTTTATCCCATGTTACTGCTTAAGCTAGAAAAAAACCAGCAATTTATTTTTAAATGGAGACAGCAGAATCCACCTCCCTTTCCCCACTGAGGATCAAAGATGCCAGCGAAACACTTAACCATGTGCTCAAGTAGCCCCAGTTGTCATCATGCTTCATATCAAGATGCGCTTGACATTTTTGTTGGGCCACTCAGGACCAGACTGCAGTCCCATCCTTCGCCCCAGGCACGGTGCTGGTGGATTATTTACCTCCCCTCTCCTAAAAGCAGGAGCACATTGCACAAGAACTTCACTTTGTCAGGCCACGGTGATCAGTCTCGCAGGTGGAAAAGCAGTTTTTGAATGCACTGTAAGGGTCAACATCGCTGGGAGAGCAGGAGAGGATCCGTGACATGTTCAGGCAGTGCCAGGTTCTCCAGCAGCTCTCTACTGCCTGAATGTAGTCTCAACCGAATTTCACTAATTCCTTCAAAGGCTCTCTTACACACATCTCCACAGATTATACAGTAAATACGCTTTAAGAAAGCACTCTCTAACCCCAACAAGGCTATTTAAAAAATAAGGCTTAACCAGCTGACCTCTGATTATCTTCAGCATTTCACCCATTCATCTCCAATGCACAAATTTCAGCCTCAAAGCAACACTTCTTTAAGGTGGTGTAGTTCGAGGATAACAATTACAATGCTATTCAATGCCTTAAAAGAATAAGGCATTGAATAGCCTTATTCATTTATATATATAGTCCCCAAAAAGCTCAGTGAGGGCCATGAATGCTAGACCCCTCTTGAAGGTCACCGAGTCCCAGGTGTGTGACATTTAAGCAGTGTTTTTGCTCTCAAGTGCCACAGCTGATAAATCAGCACTGCCCCATCAGGATCTGGCCCACAGTGTGCCCACACTTGCACAAGATTAGTCCAAATGAAATGAGATGAACTCGAATCCTTAAATGCTAATTAGATCCCACACAATGACTTTAAGAAGAAACCTCTCCAGTAACTCTGCCTTTTGTAGTGACAATGTTTACAAAATTTGGGAGTTGCGAATAAACTGTAATCTCTCCATGGCAGCTTTCATTAAATACAGCAGCCTGCAAAAGAAGTGACTAATTTTACACTAAAAATTAGTAAACTGTTTGCCTGATGGCTCCTCCAGAGGCAAAGGTGCTGGCATCCTCCTCCAGCTTGCTCATGTCTTCCTCCATCCTTGACAAGCCTATAACTAGTCCGTCTGTAGCATGTGGGCTGCAGGAGAACTGGTACCTATCATTTCATCAGGAAACTTCATAGAATCATAGAATACCAGGTTGGAAGGGATCTGGAGGATCTTCTGGTCCAACCTTCCTAGGCAAAGCATGACCTAGACTACATGCCCCAGCACACTGCCCAGCCAAAAAACCTTAAGGGTTATCTCAACTCACAAACTGGTCCTTTTGCCTTTCTGCCCTAGGCCATCTTTAAGGCTCACCCACTTTTACCTGCCAGCCAGGAGTTCATTCTGCCACCAAACATGCAAGACCACCAAACAGTGGCAACAAGTTAATGCTTTTTATGATGATAAACTTATTTTCCCTGTTACATTTGTTGGGGGCCGGGTGCCGATGCCCAACATGACTCTGTGTGTGTGCCACACACTGCAAGCTCTCCAGACACTGCCACCCTCCAGGAGGCTGTACATTCAGAGAGCAATTTCAGCTGCTCCCACCCTCTAAAATCGGTGTTTCACCCTTTCCAGCTTGGTATGCATGCCATTTAAGGTCCATGTTAATGGACACTGTAAGCAGTTTCTGCATTTGAAGGCCTTCCACTGAGTGCAAGTTACACTTTAGGTCTCTTTAGGATAAAATCTGTCTCTGGATGCATTTGAAAGCACCCAGAGAGATCCTGATCCCAGCAAGGGCTGGAGATTGTTTCAATTACAAAAGAAAAAGAAATGCACAAATACATCTTAAAGAAGCGGAAGAGCCTTCAAATGGATACAGCTTTGTTAGAAGAGGAAAAAAAAATCACATGAAGAGGAAACCAGAACACCAATTCAGGAAACAAAAGACCTGCAAGAGACTGATTATGGCTGTGATTAGCAATCACTGCTCAGGGCTGAAGGAAAAAGAATCCATGAGCACAGCCATCCCTGGGAAGAGCTGAAGCAAGGTAGGTGCTGCAACAGTTTGCTGTTTTCCAAGAGAGGTGAGCTACAGGGACTCTTCACACATCTGTTATCCATGAGGAGAGAGTGCAGGAGCATCCTCTTGCCCGTGGAAATGAATCTTGGCTCAGGAGCGAGACAGCACTGTTAAGAGTGGAGGAAGCGCCTACATCCAATTACACCGCCTTAATGAGTCTAAGAATAGATGAATATTTTATCATTTTTCACCCTGAATATTTGGAGGGCTTTTCATTTCAGCAGAAAGGGAGGATGCAAATACACAGCAGTGGCACGGTGGGGCATCCAGCTGGTTCAAAAAGAGCCGTGGACCTCAGCTTGTACCTCTGAACCCCAATAGCGTAGCTGGACCATGGACACAGCAAATCACATGAGATGCCACCTCTCAGCCAAAGGCTACCCTCTGCCACCAGCAGTATAAGGTCAGCTGCAATCCTGAGATGCCCTGTTTTGGGAAGCACAGCACGGAGGGGAATTAGGTGCAGCCACAGCCATCTCCTGCTGTCTCTCCATCCTCTGCTCATACTCATCATCTGTCCTCCTGTGAAGAAACCTTGTGATATAACAGAGCATCCACTCCTTTCTGCAGAAGGATGTAGCAGTAATGGCTCAACATGCTCCTTTGTACACCCACTGATCCGGATCTTTTACTGACAGCTCTCCCTGCAGGGTGGTAGGGCATACCCTGAGCTAGGTAGGACCTGCTCATAGCAGTTGATTTGGGGGCATATACAGATTTACCTGATCTTCCTGGGCAAACTTGAATTAAATCTAAGCATGAAGCAAAAGCAGCTGCATTTGTGTAGTGACACATTAAAGTGTCTGTAAAGCATTTTAGGATCCTTCAGGAAAAACACTAAATATCTGTTCTATAATTCAATGTATGTTAATATATTCAGCGCAGATTTCGACTTTCCAATTTCACGGGAAAAAAACAAGAAAATTGGCGCTTGCTGAAATGTTATGATGCCAAGGGATGGAAATAGTCCAGGGTCTTGGAATACTCAACCAAGTTTTGCACAGGGTGCAGTGAAAAACCCTGTCACAACACACACACACAGCCTGCGTGGCGTAGGATACAGAGCGAGCTCTGCACTCAAGCACACTGGGTTTGACCTGCAAGTGCCAAAGCCACAAGCCAGATGCTGTTTCACATTTCTGTAGCTGCCAAGATCAAAACCAAAGCCTGCCTCAGTCCTCATACAGCGAGGGCCCTGGTCCTGCTTTATTCCTCTGCTGTTTGCCAGGTGGAGAGACACGCTAGCATTCTTCTTGCTCATTTTTCACTGTGTCCTCTTCTAAAAAGCTGTACCTGAGGTGCTCCTATCCGCCAGCAGCTTTTGCCTGACATGACCTCATGAGGACAGCACTTCAAACCACAAAACAAGAGCACTTGCCCTCTTTTCCCATAAACACATGCCATTAATTGCTACTTCTTCTGGCCTGTAACATATTTTTGTTCGCTGCTTGGAGCAACTCAGAGCACGTAACTGCCCTCCATTGTTCATGCTCTTCAGCATACATGCGAACAAGAGAACCTACTGCTTTTCCAGTGTGCTCAAACATAAAGACTCTAAGCAACATCATAGTTTAACAGGCTCAGTGCTATTTTAGTATGTGCTAAATTAGGGGAGTATTTGAAACATTCACTAAGTAATCAGTGTTCACACACCACCTGCTTCTACACCTTGAGAAACAAAAAAACCTCTGCTGCAGCGTGTTGCACATGGGAATACTCTCCTCTACAGCCCCCCTTCGATTTTCCCCAAGCCCCTGGAAAAAGCTCTGCAATTCATTTTCTCCCCCAGCATCTTTGGTTTCTCGGTGTCATTTAAGCAAGTCACTTCTGGACCCCAGCCCTTGTTTTAAACCTCCTCGTGTTTTGCTATGGTGCTACCGATAATACAGCTCAGCCTGACAGCTGGAGCGCTGCCGAAGACAACTCTTGAGTGCCTTTAGCAGGAGGGGCAGCAGAAGCACTTCACAGCGAAAGTATTGTTCTCCAGCAGTGAAGCCCCCTTCCCTCCTGCCTCGAGCAACAGCAACCCTTCCGTTCCTTTGGTTCCTAACAATATCCTCCTCCTGCTGCAGAGTTACAAAAGGCCCGACCTGAAAACCAGCTCTTAAAACAACTGTCAGCAGTTTTTAAAGCCCGTTAAGTAGTACACTGGAAGGAGAAGGGGAACAAACTCGCCTCAGGGGCACACTCCAGTTCAGCTCCACTTAGCCATAGAAGCTAAAATATATATATA
>NW_009927395.1:16503-39814 GCF_000696875.1 Nestor notabilis | reverse complement strand
TAACAGCATGTTTTCAAGTAGATAAAGGATTTTATTCCCTCTCCCTCTGCTTCTCAGTGTCTGGTTCCTGGCAGAACAATAACCTCCGTGGGAGTTAGACTTTCAGAACATAGAGGAGGGGTTTAAATAGTTCCCTGTTAATCGTTAGGAGTCCCCAGACGTGGGGGTTCATCGAACGACAAGGTGTAGATTTTACCTAATACTCAGTTAAAAGAACGTACGCTCCCACTTCACCTCTACAGAACATCCTTTCCTGCATCGTGCTGCGGTTCTGAGCTCCAGCCTCCCCAGCGCAGCCTGGCGCGCCCCGAGGGCGGCTCACGCAGACCCTGCGCACCCGTGTGCTGAGCCACGTTGAGCGCAGCCCAGGAGGGGTGAGCACAACAGGCCTTGTGCAGTTCAGGTCCAGGAAACAAACTGAGAACTCCACAGCTTCTGGTTCAAGTCAGTGATTTTGCCATAGCTGAATTTTAATAACAGCCCCCCAAAACAGTAATTGGAAGAGTCGTTTTGAGCAGCTGATTTGTCCAGAGAGCAGGATTGTGTAGTAGCAGGGAACTCAAGGAATGTGCATATCCCTTAATCCAAAGGGATACAGCAGGGCAGAATGCGCAGGAAAATCATAGAACACACTGATATTTTTTTTCCTAACGATAAAGAAAGCAATGCTAACAGTGAGCGTGCCCCATTTCCTGCTAGCAAAACCAGGCAGAAACGGTCTGGAGGTGTAAAAACCAGAGCAACAGGTAGAAGGAATGCTCATGAAAAGGAGGAAGATCATAGATTTTGAAAGGGAGCAGAACAAAGCAGTGACAGCAGACAAGGATGCAAACTTCAGGAACTTAAATCTCTTAGGAAGTTCATGTGAGGGAAAAAACACGGTTTTGAGGGTTCAGCGGTTCCTTAACAAATTATTTCTTGCAGAGAACAAATGTAAACTATACTGCACAGAGGAAGGTTGGGAAGTAAATTGAGAACCTCAGGAAAAGCACAAGTTCTTCAATAGCCTCAAATACAAGAAAGTGGCATATAGAAACTAAGTCAACTTTTTAGAGATGTGCGTCTAAAGCAGATCATGAAGACAAAGGGGCACAGAATCATTACTGAAAATTACTGAACAAACCTTGTAAAGGCCAAAGGGCTTAGTGCTTGTTTTGTTCAATCTGGCATGATCAAGCTAGCTAGTGTAACAAACAGACTATAACCTCAAGCTGGAATAAGGAAAGTTCAGTTTATAGGATGCCCGAATCAGTTACTGTTTTCCTTATCTCGTGAATATATTCAACCTGGATGAAAAATTAACTGTGGGGGTTTACAGAACTGACTGAAGCAATCTCCAATTAACAGTGGTCGTCTATATAGGAATGTGCAGAAAATTAATGTGTTTCTAGGAGACTGAGAGCTTGGCCATATTTCTGAATTTAAATAGGAGTAAGGGGAGGACAGAATACAAGCTATATAATTAAGCAGTCTAATCAATAATTACTAGAGAAATCATCTAAAATAAGCACTCAAAAAAGAAACTGAGGAGCTAGACATGAATTAGCAATTAAAAACAAGGGTTTCACACAATCCTGTTTCTTTTAATGAAAGAAAACAGACCATGTGGAGAAGCGGGTGAAGGTGGCTGAAGTTCTAGATGCCTTCTGGCATTAATAAGGCTTCTGACACTTCTGCATGCAAATTTGGGAAGCTAAACTAGATGAAACTTTAATACAGTGGGTGCAAGTTTTGTTGGAAATGGCTATCAGTAGTTCAGACAGCACTGCTGCGTTCAGTAGGGTTTCACAAAGGGCTTCCCAGGGCCAGTACTGCTCAGACATTTCCATAGTAGCAAATTACGTTCAGTAAGAGAAGCTACAAGAGCACTAGAAAATAATTGCAATTCAGATTCAAACAGAAGATCAGATACAAGATCTTGGGTGCTGAGAGAATGAAGTTCAATAGTGACACATCCAGGAAAGCTACGTATTGGAACAAGCAGGTAGGACACCCGTTATGCTGGATAGCAAGATGAATGTAAGTTGACATCTTCTGATTTGAAAAAAACAAGTATAATAGGACGTATGAGGAGGACTTTAATCCACAAGACTTATCAAGCAGTCCTTCCAGTCTAATTGGCAGAGAGGCCCTCTTTGGGATGCTGCGTCCACTTGAAGCATTTCAAGACAGTTTCAGGCCAAAAGAAGAAAGCAAAGAGCCAGAATGACGAGATGTGCAGAATGTACCAGGCAATGCTGACTGAAGAGTCTGGGGTTGTCTTACAAAAAACAGACTGAGAAGGCAGATACAAGAACTAAATTGTTTTCTTTGCATATAGTGAAAAGGCCAAGTAGTTATTTGACTTCAACTGCAGCAAGGCTTCGTTGGACATTATAAATAGCTTTCTTGTATAGTTTAACACTGGAAAAGATTACTTGAGTGTCCATCTATGGAGGCCCTCCTAAGCCACTCAAACGTTTATCAAGAATAATTCTATATGGTTGAGCCTATAGAGAAGTAAAGAGAAGCAGCAAATGCCCTCTCTAAAATTAGCCTGTAGTCTAATTTCTTAACCTATCCATAGAAGGTCGTGTGGAATTCAGTTCATATTTTATTCATTCAGCAGTTCTCCAGGTGTGTCCCTAATAGGAAGTGTTAACTCAGATCAAGCTATAAATGGAGAATGGCTTCATTAAATCAAAGTTGTGCATGGATAATCTAAGGTCACTTTCATTCTGAATCTATAGGGAAACTAAATGTACTTTGACTGTTTAAGTCAATACAAATTTATTTCCTAGGCATGATTTGCAGTGACCACATCTTCAAAATCTACACTTCTTCACTGCTCAAAATGAATCAATATATTGCTCTGAAGGGAGGAAAGGATGGCTTGAAGAAGTCCTTAAAGTTATCAAGATGACATACAAACATTGCATATTATCTGTGCAAAATAAGAAGTTAATCTACTACAGGTGAGCTGTGACTTTTCATTGAAAGTGTGTCCTTTTCTCATCCTTTTTTTTTGGCCAAGCATGCAAGCAGATGTGCACCGTGTCACAAAAAGTACTTTGAGGATACATGCTGTTTGCTTATGACTCAATACTAACTACAAGGAAACTAGGACACATTCTCGTTACACTAGTCTTGTTCTGTATAAAATATAACTGCAGTTGTGTTTGACTCTTCTGCTACCAAAAGGAGCCTCTTCCCAGTTTCACAGGTAACACAAATGACTAGAAAATGCAAACAATCTCTTCATGTACAGTTGTTCCCCACTGTCTATAAAATAAACGCTAACTAGCCTTTGAAAACCCAGTCTGTCAGAGGGGAAAATACTGCCAAACTGGGGAACAGATGCAGTAATATCTGAGCTTTGCCCTTTTAGAGCAACAGCGATTTGAATATACAAGGTAGTCGATAAGTATCATCTGGAAAGTCTGGTCTCCCTTACTTTCCCTGGCAGACTTCCTGGAGATTCCACGATACACTGACTTTCTCATCTAAGGGAACTGCTGAATATACAAGGCGCACACTCATTCTTTTTCCAGTCTTCATCAGATAAGTGTGTTATACTCCCAGATATGAAGGTCACCTTTCATATTACACGATGACAACCTACAGCCATGTAAAGAAAAACATGTAAGTCAAGGTAAGACAGTTGAGATCTTCAGCAAACATTGCAAAGCTTCATTATTAAATATATCCCTCAAATATAATCAAATGCTTCTAGCTTTATTTCTCTCCGTTACACAGTTTAACACTTAGCATAAACTGTTTCTCTGTGTTTTGGTTTAGGAATACACATACATACTGGAAAATATTTGTATGCCCAATGTAGCATTTCTAGTAAAACTTCCTATGGCCACCTAGTGGCCTAAATAGAATTGACCTATTAAAAATATTTAGGATTACACCAAGATCCTTGTTATCTAAAAATAAAACAAAAAGTACAAGGTCCATAGCTTTTGCATATATTTAAGATATAAATACTAATTTGTTTGCACAGTACATCCTTTAACACAATCTGAGAAATCAAATGGGGGAGGGCAGGAATTTTGTGTGAGAAAAACTAATAACAGAAAGCAAAATTAAAGTGGCCCTTAGGCAAAGGAAGAAATTGAGGGAGGAAAATATGAATCAAACCAATGATCTGAATGCATGAGTAAGTAAAGAACAGTCTGCACTATGGTTGCAAGTGTTATTAAATCTGCATGTGAGGAAATAAAGGAAGAGGGTACCATCAAAGAGAAAAAAAGAAGAAAGCTAAATGCTTGCATAGTGTGAAATGTCATGGAAATTCACCTGTTGTCCCCATTTGCAATAACTTAAATGAATATCACTTAAAACATCACACAGATTAAAGACATCTGTATATATTTCAGATTTCAATATTAATGCCAAAAATACATAGTATGATTTTACATAGGATTTATGCTACATTAGAACACTAAAGACAAACATCACTTGAGTATTAAATGAAACATTAAATATTAAATAACTGAAAAATAAAATAAAAAGTGTAAACACTAAACTAACTTGGGAATTTGCTATTGCAACACATCCAATGAAGTGGTTTTAAAACAGTACAAAAAGATTAGATTGAAGTATATTTCCAGTCTACTTGGAATACACAAAGCTCATTCCAGAAACCTTTTAAAAACTGGTCCAGGATCACATAAGAACCTTCTCTCTCGAGCGCTATTTTCATTCCTTTACAGACTTAACTTTATACTGCCACGTCTACCAATCTTCGCTCATAAGGAGTAATCAACAGTAAAATGAATACTTTAGTTTGCCATTGTTTGCTAGCATCTTGGTGAAAACTGAGGATTTGTTGGAGATTCAGTGTAAGATTTGAGTTCATATGCAGCGCCGCTATCAACTTCCATGGATTTCCGAGAGAATAGGAGCCTTACATCTCTGTGGAGGTAGATCTTTCCAGATTTAGAACTCTGGAACCTGAAAAGATACAAATATCTGTATTATCTAAACCAAAAGATTCATCTTTAAATATGATTGAATAAAATGCATTCCTTTAAGAGATTAAGGCCAAAAAACCCCAACATTTGAACACAAAAAATAAGTCAGTTAAAATGAAAGAACAAAGAATATAACCTAACATTTTTGATCTACTTTGTTTCCTTCAGCATGGACAGGTTCTGTTCCTAATCACCAATGTGGTGCACAGCTCTGAAAGTGGCATGGAATATTTGAAGTTCCCACTGCAACTTTGTATGTTGAAGATTTAAGTTCTCGGCAGTCTAGAAAGGCAAAAAGTGCTCTTCAGTGAACACTCCTGAAAACGTCCAGTGGGTGGCCTAAGCACACACAGAAGGGAAAGTTCAGCTATTGACAAAAACATATATACATATTAAGTATGTATCTCACTGTTAACTATTATACAGACTTCATTGCTCTCTTTATGAATGTACCAGCAAGGAGTTTACTACTGCTTTACACCACATGCCAAACTGAAGTCCAACTCAAGAATAGGTTGCCCAAGGAAGTTGTGAATGCTCCATCCCTGGCGGTGTTCAAGGCCAGGTTGGACAGAGCCTTGGGCGACATAGTTTAGTGTGTGGTGTCCCTGCTCATGGCAGGGGGGTTGGAACTACATGATCTTAAGGTCCTTTCCAACCCTAACTATTCTATGATTCTATTCTATGATTCTAAGAAGCAGTAGGTAGAGAGGGGTCTTTGCAGGCAGACAGAAAAGTTTTTTGCACTGAATAGAGAGCTATTTCAAAGAGACTACAGCTCACTGGCCTAATCACCAAAGTAAACAGCAGCCAGTTCCTGCGCCCATTTATCTTTTATGCTGTGACTAAACAGCCTGATTCAGGTCCTCCAAACCTGCCAGGAATGTGCCAGTTCCACTTTCCCTGAGATTTAACAACTATATATAGAGAGAAGAGATCTGCATTTCAGAGAACTGTATTCTATAGTCTTCATCTGGCAGAACTCCCTGATTTCCTTCCCTCAACCAGGAAAGGCAGGAGAGCCTAAAGACCGTTTCTTATGGCAGCTGATGTTAATGTCATTATCACCATGCCATGGTAAGGGAAAAAAAGCTATTGCTACTGTAACAGAAATAGAAACAGAAAAGCTACTGCTATTCTAATGACAAAATGATGCCATTACAAATGCTGAGAGCAGTGCACGCTGTATTATCCCCATGTATTACAATTTGCACAGATCTTTAATAAGCATTTATCATTGACCACACTGAAGCAAAAGTAGTATCTCTAGATTGAACCTAGCCATAATCAGGCTGAAATTCTGAGAGGTAGGAAAGAGACAGCTACAGAAGACCTGTCAAGGTTTCATCATCTGAGGCAGGCAGGTTGTAGAAATGGATTCTGTGCCCCCATTTCATTCAGGCAAGTGATGTAAAATAGCCCGTAGTCATCCCCACAGCCAGACAAAGGAAAATCCTGCTCTCCTAGATACAGCTGTCAAGGGCATTAAATGTGTTCGGGTCCAGCAGAATGCTCCTACTGGCTCCCACAGAGCTCCCATCCATCACTATTTATTTGCTTGGTGCTGTCAGTGTGAAAGCCCTTTACCCGATAGGCAGAGGAGAGAAGATTCTATCTTAAGACAAGACTCTGGAGGAGAGCACAAGGAGGACTGAAAGAGGCAAGGGACAAACTGAACACATTAACTCAGTTAATTCAGCATGTAGCTCTTCAGACATTTTAAAATGAAAAAAAAAATATTGAAAGATCTTTTGCAGCAAAAGTATGACTGAAATTAATTCATCCAGAACAGATAGATCTAGTTATCAAACCACCATCATAAAGCAGAGCTCAATTCCCATTTTACACATGGATCTATCAGAAAATAATTAGCAAGGTCTATTTTAAAACTTCTCAAGCTTATTATTTTCTATTAGTGCAAATTCTGCAAGACTCCCTTTGCCCAGAAAATAACACTTCCCTGTAACGTGGCTTTTCTGAGCATGACATTTCACAAAGATTGAGGATGAGTGGAGGCAGAATTCAGGATTCTTCTCATCTCTGCTTCCATCACCTAACTTTTTTCTTTGAGAAATGTTTGTCATGGTAATTGGGATTTAGAAATAGTGCTTTTCATACACGCAAATACATTGGAATAATCAAGAGACAACCATTACACACATCGCCCTTGAGGGGTGGTGATGGAGCGACCAGGATGGGACTGGCTCCAGAGCTGCGGCAGCTCCAGTAGTGTTGTGTAAAGGAATCAAGAAAAACACAACAAAGGTCTCTGACAGATGGTGTCCTAGGAACAGTTACAACAGACAAACACAGGAAGGCTTAAACACACAAATACCAGATGAGCTAGAAAGTCTGTCAGAGGAAAGAAAGTGATAAACATTACTGAAGAAATTACAAGTACAAGCACAAAACCCTTATAATATATTTCATAGGCCATCAAAATTCACAAAGAACAGAGTAAGCCACAGAAACGGAATAGAGCAGGATGATCACAAAAACATAGGTAGCAAGACATGTTTTGCAAGTGGAAAAGACTATACAACACAATCTGTGAAACGATTAGGACAAAGATACAGATTTCTAGATCAAGAAAAAAAGCTGAAAGATCAGAAAGATCAAGGCCCAACTGGTATATCAGTAATAGCAGGTACCTTCAGCTTCCACCAGTAAATGTATCATATGCCACATTAGAAATTTTTTTTCCTTTTTTCAAGTTTCTTAATGCCTTAAGGAATCACTACTTCTAACAACCAGTTTCAAGCTTACCCTCCACCTAGCCTTCAGTAACAACCCCTGTTTAGCAGTTAAGCAATGACGATTATGCTCCATGCAATTAAAAGAGGCAATGTCAGTAACTAAAGCTGTTGACCAAGCTCTAAAAACTTCAAAAATGCTGAGCTCTGGGCAGGTTAACTGTTTAATTGTCTTTTATAGGGATGCCAGAACGTGACCTAGAAACCTAGATGGTCATCGCCTTCACGACACTGGGCAGAAATGAGGCATGAGCAGAGCTGGACTCACAGCTCTTACGCTCATGTAGGTTTAATTACAATGCAAAAATCATTGCTTCACTTACAACAAAAAAATTGATCCCAAAAACATCTCCAAGAAGCGACTTAAAGTGCAGATGCAGCTCTTCATTTTCTTATAGTGAATGAAGCTCAGCTGTCTGTGCAGGCTGCATTTTATATCTCAATACTGTAGCTGTAGGTACAAATACAGTCTAATGGCATATTGAACAGTAGCTCAAACATAGAGAACTGCATGCAGAAGCTGCATATACAATAAATCTGACATTTTAAAGAGTGTTATAGAAAATCTGGCCGCCAATGTGAAGTTCCAGACCTGTGCAAGCATTTTTGCTGCATTACCACTTGAAAAGAAGCTTTCATAATGTGAGTGCTGACAACTGTGATTAAGGCCTCGCAAGCAGATGCGACCACAATGCAGCTTACTGGTGGTGACTTCATTTGTTTTTTTGAGCAAAATTTCAACATGTAAGCTTAAGATGCTTGTTTCCAACAACTGCTGCAACTAAAACTGAAAGGCTGTTCTAAACCAACTTGAGTAACAGGAAAAAATCTGAATAGTTTAGATTTTTTAAGTTTGTATATAAGTTTTCAATAAAGCAGGTTTGAAGGAACATTGCTGCTTTTAAAAATGAAGTTTGAAAACCAACTCACATAGAAATTAATATACTTTTTAAGCTCTCCTAACTAAAATCCATCTTTAGTAAAGAAGGCTACTTAAATTGACAACTGAGACTTTTAAAATCTGAAGTACTCTATAATAAACCACAAGATAGATCAACATAAACTCCCATAATATTTCAAGGAGTTTTGTAGTTCTTCAATTGTGAGAAAGGACCCACTGTTTGGGTTCATCTCCGAAGCAAAAAACTTCTGGCACACTCTGCAGGTGCTTGTACTTTCCAAAGTAAGCAGGTAAGCATAATTTTTTTCAGCCAGAAATGGATGCATTTCAGATTACATATTATATATCCATGAGTTGATCCCTACTAGATGTCTGAAAGCTGAGCTAAATTGTACAGGTATTTCAAAACTGGAAGAATCAAAATAGCATTTCTGTTTCTCAGTAGGTATCAGAAATAGGAAGCTCACAAAAGAAGATTTCTAGCTATAAAAGCCAACAGAGAGGAAACCAGGTTTGCCTTCAAATAGAAGT
The DNA here is from genome assembly GCF_000696875.1 of Nestor notabilis. Classification (NCBI taxonomy): domain Eukaryota; kingdom Metazoa; phylum Chordata; class Aves; order Psittaciformes; family Psittacidae; genus Nestor; species Nestor notabilis. The sequence continues at coordinate 30,668 of NW_009927395.1, read as the reverse complement.
AATTATTGGGCCAGTCTACAACAAATTTACTAACTACATCAAAGCAAAAATTGAAAGGTACTCCTTTACAAAGGTACAAGTCTACTCCTCTCCATGCCTGTATGCCAGACGTGGCTGGCCACAGATTTTTGGCCACCTCTGCAGCTGATGCCTGTCCTCAGTTCCTCTGCATCAGTTAGCTCAACATTACAAGTGAATGGAGCCTTTTATTTGGCCTACACACTCTTTTTCAGACTTTAGCCCAGAACCACATTTTTCAGTTAGACATGGCAAGTTAGTGTGGCCTGAAAGGGTGAATTTCAATCCAGGCTAGACTTCAGAATGAAAACACAGTTCAGCAGCCTCATCAGGATGCTATTTTCAAACTCCAGTAAACCAACACGCATTTTTTTATGACTGTCATCTTTCATTTAATGGGAAAGCTTGGCCTGGAATCACTGCCCTAGACAGTTGTGTTTCAGAAGTCTGCTGGGTAGAAATAAGCACCACTAAATAGGGAAAATAGTACGTACCAGAAATAATTCTACAACAAGTTAAAGAGAAAGGTGTAAGAGATTTGATTTTGTTTGGCTTGCTCACTCCAGAATGTCAGCTGCCATTGTTTTTTTCCAAGTGCTGCAATGAAAGCACTGGGTCTGCACATACATGGTTTGTTTACTACAATAATGCAGGCAAAAGTCTGCAAACTGGAGAAGGACAGAGTATATCCACCATTCCTCCTTTGTTTCAAACTACAGTCTCCAGAACATCCCAAGAGCAGCACCACAGTATCTGGTTTCAGGCAGTGCTTTGTAAATCATTTAAGGAAGATTGTGTGAATATTTTATAAAGTGAAAGGCATTATCAGCAGTATTGCATCATGGAACAGGTATTTACATTTTTTACCACTAAACTCTGTATTTTTAGGAGTAACTCAGAATGCTTTTCATGTTACAAGCTACTGTGGTCAAGAGGCATGTGTGTGGGACACTGGGCACTTTCTCTACATTGATCCTTAGTTTTGGCTTTTACCCATGTAACATCCACACTCACTATTTCCTGTAACCTCAAAAAAAGTACATTGATCCAGCCACAACTAAATCTCTCTTACTAAGAATTAAGCTTTACAAGGCTATATATAATACTTCAGTGCCAAAAGAGAGCTTTATATTTTAACTTTGTTTCTCCCGGAGTCCAAATTATTTATTAGCTCTTCTTCCTCTACTGTTTAGCTTCAAGACCAAAGTTAAAGGCATTCTTTTTGTAAATAAATCTGTATTCAGAAAGGTTGGCTGGGAAAGAAACCATGAGATACATTTTGTAAGGTATTTGGGGTTTTTGTGGGTTTGATCGTTTGGGTTGTTTTGATTTTGGGGGCTTTTTTTTGTTAACTCTGAGGAGCTTACCTCAGATGTATGAGGTAGCGTAGTAGCCTTTCTTCAGTCTGTTGACTGTTTTCTTTATTGACAGTTCTCTTGACTTCTCGTCTCACAGGAACAGAAAAAGTTCTTTGCCGTAGGAATGTTTGATGATTAGCTGGCATTTCTCTCAAGTCATAGATCACCACAAACATCTTCACCACAGTTTTGTTAGGGTTAAATAAGGTCTGAAAAGACAAACAGTTCAATGCTATACTCCTTAGAGATGGCAAACTAGTAAAAAGCAAATGAGCAAACAACAAAAGCCAAACAAACTCCACCTGCCAAAATAGTCACAGTCCTCTATGCACTTTGTTCTGGTGCCATATAGAAACATTTATGTAAAAACATTGTGCAGTTTTTCTGGCTTTCAACACTTCAGCTACAAGCAATTCCCACTTTTAAATATAATACTAAACACAACCTAATTTGAATGAAACACTAGTATATGAATACTGTTTTGCTAGTCTGCATCCCTCCCCATTTTGGCTTATTTTTCCAGTCAGCTTTTTGTCTACTCTATTTTCTAGAGACAATATGCTCACAGGAAGCACAGTGGTGGGCTTTGCTGTTAAATCTGAAATGTGTTACCCTGGACCAGGTTCTTAAAAGAAAGAGGCAGATCTTTAGTTTTAAGCAATGACTGTGATTTACTTTCCAATTTTATTAGGAAAAAATAGGTGGTGTTAAAATGTTACAAAATTTAGATACAACTGAGTATTTAATCCCTTTAGAAGGATTTCAGAATTTGGACTGTGGCCTAATTACTTCTCCTTTACTTGTTCAAAGCCACAGTGTCCCCAGCTGTTCTTAATCTTCAGTAACTGATTGTAAGTCTCTTCACAGCACAGATGGGTTCAAAGGTTGGGAGTCTTTATTTCTGGTTTGAATAACTGCAGTACCTACAGAGATGTACCATTTCCACTGCTAGCTTCATGCTCATCTCCAATAACCCCACCTCCTCTGCATGACTTTCTTGATATTAGTGGTTTCATGGCACCCTTATCTGCTGAGTACATACCACTTGTATTGTTCCTGAAGGCGGTACCCGATAACCCCTTTTACCAAGGGACTCTAAAGTAATTACACCCTAGGAAAAAAAAATAATAGTAAAAGACACATTTAATTCACAGGGAGAAATAAAACAAATCAAAACATTCTATTCATGTAATTGCATTCATTAAAAACAAAACCAAACCAAAACCAAAACCTAGTAATGTATAAGAACTAAAATCTAGAGAAGGCAATACATTTAAGATGCAGCTAAAAATCAACAATAGGGGCCTTACAGATACATTGGCAGATCATTAGAAGCTGTGCAATAAGTAGTATATTCTCATCTTGAAAAAATCCAGGTTGCTGCATCTCCAAACTAGCAGTCAGGGAGCTATGGCAAAATAGAGCTTTCTTTAAAAAATGGCTTCTAAGTTAAAAGCTTTGTCTCCTCCTTTCCATTTTTACATCACCTACAATCATACCAATATACTCCAAATCTCAAAGAACTGATTTCTGCTCTTCAAAGCAGCAGCAGATGCACTTAATCTTCCATTCTAATCCAAACTTTAGCAATAATGACATCTGCTTTTGTACCAGCTGTGATCTACAGAGCGTCTGAGTGTGCTGGAACACTGCTGAGGCCACCCTTAGGGTACTGCCCTAGAGCACACGTTTGATTGACCTGCAGTGCACAGCTGTTGTACCTCACTGCACTGGACTTAAATTCCCCAAACCCCCAAACAACAACAACAAAGACCCCAGGGCAGAGAAACTAGCTATACAAACAGGAACAATGTTTCTGATGATGGAGGCACTATACAAATGTGTATTAATCCTAGGAGACTTAGCCATAATAGCGTGTTTAGAGCGTGCAGAAAAGCCTGAAACAATGAAACTCAGCTAGGAAAATAAGCAATGCTACTTTAACCATTTGAGGAACATCAGAATCCCTTCACCTCCTGGAAAATCACATGAAATAATCTAGAAAAATGAAAGCAAAACAACAGATACTTCTTTGCAGTGGTTAAGAGAAGACATACACAAGTTTAAACTCAAACTTAACTTGTAAAGCCATTTCATTTTCTGAAGGCTGTTTTCATTGTTCTGACCTTCTGTCAGAAACAGAAGGTGAGAAATATGTTAAGTGCCATTAATCTAGAATCTAAACATTGGGATAATCAGATGTTCAACACTTTACTTACATGTTTAAATGGACTATTTACCATATTTTAGACAGACATATGCATCTGACAACCTCTAAAACTTAGTCACCCAGGTAACACAGGTTCTTTAACTGGCATACAGAACAAATCTAGCCATCTGATTCAGTGCTATCATATGAGACATCGTTTGCTTCTTACAAGGAAGCATGCTTTTTACAAGCAAGCACTTTCAGACTTCTAAAACCCATGCTATCATTGCAGAAATGTGGAACAGAATTAGCACACAAATACTGAGAACACAAGTACTGTGCCGGGTGTTAACATCAGCAAACCATACAGATTGTGAGTGTGCCACGTGCCACACCAGCTCAGAGAGTATTTGCTTTAAAAGAAAGGGCTGAATAACTTCTGTGCCTGAAGTCTCTATCAGCAAATATACCTTGGCCTGCACCTAACCCACTCTGGGAGTGGTTAGTTGCCCAGGGCAGCTGCTTGTTGGGACAACAAAAAGTATCCCATTAAGTCCAGCTATTGCCTCACTGCCTATTTTAAGTTAGGTGGATAAAAAGAGATGGTGGGGGTTGATCACTCCAGTGTGGAGGGAGACAAATATGTCCAATATTCCAAGGTGAGGGCAGTTGGATGGTGAGACAGAGCAATGGGAGGAAAAACACCAGTTTGGGAAAGGAAGAAGGGACAGAACTCCATCATATGCAGCTGAAAATAACTCAGATCCCTTCAAACCCACTTGCTAAACATCTGCTTACCGAGGTCTTGTTCTTCACCTCCATCTATCAGAATTTATGTAAAATAAATCCAACCACACACTTACCATGTAAGGAGAGGGCGCATTATCATCTGAAACACTGTAGAATGACACTTCAACTGGCAGAGTCATGTGTGTGGGACAAAAGACTCCACTTGCTCCTACTTCTGCTGTGAAACCTTCCACGACGCCGAGCGGGTCTAAGCGAAAATTCAGGACAGATTCCTGAAAAACAAAACACATACAGCTTAGGTTGGAAACACCTCAGAACACAGCAAAACTAAGCAACAAACAAGGGTACAAGTTTACATAAGAACTTGGGTCTGTCCTAAGGTGACCTGCCAAAAATCAACACTGAGCCAAGAATTATGATAAACATCAGAACATTTAGGGGATGATATGGGTTTAAGAGAAAGCATCATCTACAACCAGTCCTAAGGTGACCTGCCAAAAATCAACACCGAGCCAAGAATTATGATAAACATCAGAACATTTAGGGGATGATATGGGTTTAAGAGAAAGCATCATCTACATCCAGTCTTCGTCCTACTGAAACTGAAGCAAAAGCCCAGATAACTTTATTGCAGCAGGATCTAGGCGTGATTTTCCTTGGCATATACTATTGGGGAAAAAAAATAAATAAATCTAGAATCTGTAACTTTCCTCAACATACAACCCGTTAATGCACTTGCTATCAGTTGTTGGTGTCTGATGTGCTACACAAAGTGAAAAGCTGGAGGCCACGCTTGAAATACATTCTGTTTACTCCACTGATTCAACACAGCTTTTGTGATCAAATAGTTTTTAAGAGTGAAAATGTAAATCCCTTTTTCTAGGTATATGCATGAACAATTACAGATTATTAAATCTTACTTAAGACAACAGAACACCTCCTCACTTGACCATAGTGGGAAATAAAAGTTAAGCAATGCGTTGTATCTGAATCTCTGAAATAGAAGATGCCTGGGGTGTGAAATATGTGCCCTTACAGCTGGAAATTAAAACAAATTTTATTCAATTTAATTATAAACTTTTACATTGTAATCAGGCTGGCATTATTCACAGTGAAGTACTTTTAAAAGCAGTTCAGAAGAATAATAAAAATACCACAAGAATTCTAGAGAATATGCAATACCTCAAAGTTTCCCAGAAGGCTAAGACTTGTTACTGGTGGAGCACTAGAACTTAGAAATGGTTTCCCATGGCTCTCTGGATCCCTGTCTCTGTTTATACATTGTTGTGGGCTATTAATAAAAAAAAAAGACAGAATAAATATAAAGGATAAAAGCATTTGCTTTTGTCTTCTGGGTACAAAGAGCTCTAGAAAGAATCATTTACTTACTGTATTACAAAATGTTGTCCTAAAGAAGTAACAGTTGAACATTGCCTGGTTAATACTTTAGCAAAACATTTTCAAGCTGACTGAAAAAATACTTTCACAAGTTTTACATTACAGGGGATAATGACAATAAAAATGTAGGCTGTTCATTAACTCCATGAACAGGAACCAAAGTATCAGATTATTCTCTCTTGGATGAAGGTATTTTTGTCTCGTATCCTGATGTTTCTAATACCAAAATTAGTAAACTGTACTAAAAGCTGTTTATATTAAGTGTATTAATGTATAAAAGGCCATGGTCAGTTCCTTTTATAAGGCAGAATGTTTAACCCATTCAACACCAAAACGTAACACAAAAATAACACTGACTCGAAGAAGAAGCAACAATTACTGTATTTTTTGTTTGAAAACTCAAGTGTATATGACAGCATACCTACCCCAGGCCAGAGTTCGTCCTGGCAGCAGCTCTCATACCGTGGTAATGTCCCAGAGCTGTGCTAACCTCGAACCCCCTGGGGCAACTCAGCTCCCAAGGCTTATTTCAAAATAGGGATTCTTTTTGAGAGGCCCCCATTTTCTGTCCTTGCTAACACGCTTTGTGGTTGCATATGGATGTGTCTCCCCAAAAAATCTTAATGTTGCTTGTAAATAAAACACACCTTCTTGCAGACAGACATTTCAACTGCAGCAGTGATGAATCCAGATCAAAGCACCCAGACTGTGTTTTCCTTTGAGGAACCTCAAAAGGGAAAGAACATGCTCATTTGAAAAGTGTACCGCTAGCAAGGGCAATTTTGCCAAGTAAGCACAAGTTTGCCAATAATTTTCATGACCTTACAGAACTATAAACACAGAGCAGAAGAAAGTAATTCCTGTACATTCTAAACCTAGTGAAGAAAATTCTGAAATTATTAATGACAGTACTGTAAATTCTGATTAACAGGAAGTACTGAAATAAAGACTCATTCAAGAGGCTGATGTGTCTTTAGAATGGTAGAGAACATTACTAATACACAGGCTGCAACAATTTCCATCCAAGTTCCCTGAAAATATCATAGCCTTTACAAGCACTGAAGAATAAAACATGTCATATGTTGATTACAAAACATCACTACTTCAGTAGTTTTAATTGGGACTCCCTTATTCTTTAAAGACTCTCAACAACCTACCAAGAGCTGTAACACTTCCCCAATGTCCTCCTGTCTTATCACAGCAGCTTTGTATCACTGAGTCATTCAATGACATCTCTGATTGCTGAAGAATATACAGTACAAACTGTTCACAGAAACAAAAGCTTTGGAACAATAGGCGATCAGGTATTAATAACTCATACAAAAACTCTTAAATGACAAAATATGTTAGCTTACAGGAATTTTCAAAATGCTTTCTTCTGTGCTCTAAAATAACACCAAAGCTTTTTTTGCTGTAGAATTTTCTAATGTCACCTTTTGTTAATCTTGATAGGATCTCAACAACTACCTCCTTAATATTCTCTTTTCCAGAATTATTGCTCAACTTCATGTGAGTGTTAACTCTCAAATTTCCACTTGCAAGAGTATTCATTCTGACACTGGAAGTAAACACACACACTTCATCTAGGTAATCTGTCCATTTTTCTACCGTACACAGATATTAAAAGAACAAAATACTTCCTTTCTCAGCTACAGCTGTTATAACTTCCACGATAACTTACAGGACTTGAAAGCAGAGGCAATCCAGTTCTGGGATGAAAAGCCTTGGTTGAAGTTCCATCCAAGGATCGAAAATTATGTTTCCGCCATGTATTTGTGTGTTTTAGAGACGGTGCTTTCTGTCAGCAAAACAAATTTACTCAAGATCAATGGGATATTCAATGGCCTATCATGGCAATACTTTCCTTGCTGTAATGGAGAGGACTTCTGACTCAGGTGGATCTGCATCTCACTAGCATATTATGAAATACTCGGTATAAATACACCTTGACTCAATCTACAGTCGCAGAGACTGGTCACTAAAGATTACATACTGTATTGAGACACTGGTGTACTTACAAAATGACAAGATGCCTAACTGCTGTTCATAATGCTATCACCATAAGCAGAATAAGATAACGTTCTTCTCAATGTTAAGCTTAATTATAAGCTGGTACGGGGAAGGCATTACCGGCCAAACATTACTTCAGACCAAAGCAACAGTAACAACATACTGCTTCCTACAAAGTCAGACTTAAATCTGTGTTCATCTTGGTCCTTAGCAGATATTGGGTACAAGCTATGTGACCAAGCAGCTATAGGAATTGTTTTTTCCTCTATGTATTTACCTGTACATCTGGGTTCTTCAGCCGCTCACACTTAACTACATTGTCTTCTGTAGGTTTCTTCTGAGAAGTGCTTTGTGAATCGACGCCTATTGGGTCTTCATTCTCATCATGTGCAGTTTTTGTTTTATCTTGTTTGGTTTTGTTTTTGAAACTGTCATGGTCTTTATTTAAATAATTCTCAATACTAATAAGCTGAGTGTTTTGCTCATAAATAATTGGTTTTTTTGAGTCCTTATCTAAACACTTGAGCTCATTTTTGTGCAAAGAGTCAGAAACCTGCATCACAGTTGCCTTTTTTGTACCTTCAAGTATTCTGCATTTATCTATCTGTAAATTGTTAAAAAAACTGTCCGTGCTGTTGTTCTCATTAATAACTGTTCTTTCTTTAAGTCTATTTGTGCAAATCTGTTCATCGATGTTACTGAAATTTGAACACTGTTTAATTCTGTTGGTTATCTGGTCTTTCTGTGCACAACCAGAATGTTTCACTTCCAATTTATCTGGCAATTCAGATTTATTTTCTTTAATACATGATGATGACGTGTGAATGTTAGTAAATGCATGAGAAGTTTTATTTGAAGTCTGATGAAATGCATTGCGGACAGCTTCACTGGGTTTTGCTAAAACTAATTTTCTTCTTGCTTGGAATTTCAGAGAAGGCTTCAATTCTCCATCAAACCTAGAAGGGCTGCTAGGAGTATCAGGTGTCTTAGTCCTTGATTTACTGCTGTCTTCTAACAAATTAAAATCGGATTTAGTAAAAGAAACAGAAGATGGCTCCTTGCCTTTCTTCAGCAAATTTTCATCTTCATATGTACTTCGGAAAATCTTTGAAGTAACTGGGCTAGTTTCATGGCCTTTGAAGGGATGTCCAGTAACATGAGAAGTAGCTGGATCACAATGAATCAAATGTTGGGCAATCCTTGCTATCACCTCCTGCCGTTCCTGGAGCAGAGAATCGATCAGAGGATTACCCTCTCCTGCCAACTGACGGCCACAATGGTTCACTGGGACACGGGAATCCAGCAGTGTGATCTCTGGTATTGCTCTAGTTTTGCGTTCGCCACCATTCTCTTGTATTGCATTGTCTAAGTTGGCAATAGAAACAGGGGAGGTCTCCCTGCCTTTCCTTGGCAAGTTTTCGTCTTCGTAAGTACTCCGAAAAGCTTTCGGTGTACCCAAGCTGTTTTCATGTATGTTGAATGGACGTCCAGTAACAACTGGTGAAGTAGCTGGATCACAGTGAATCAAGTGCTGAGCAATCCGTGCAATGACTTCTTGTCGCTCTTGAAGTAAAGAGCCTATCAAAGGATTGGCTTCTCCTGTGGGCTGATGAGAGCAATGACTATTTGAAACACGAGAATCAGCTAGGGAAAAGGATTTAAAAGTTCTGATAGGTGCTTCATGAGATTGTGTCTTACTATCTGCTGTAGCATTAAAGCACTGAACTTTAGACTGCGATGCCCCGAAGTCAGATCCAAGCCCAGCAGATGGATAAAGTTTTAAATTTCTGATAGATGTGGTAAATTCAGGTGTCTTTTTTCCATTAAGTTGGCTTTCAGGTGTCACTGTCCACGTCTGTTTCCCACAGAAGCGCTGTGGACTGGAGGTACTGCATTGCTGTGCCGCAATGGAATCACTGTGCTGATGTAACTTACGCTCCTGCATTCTCTTTTCGTAAAAGCTAAGGTTGGTGTGAATACTACAGGTCAAAACTGGGTAGTTCGATTGTCTGGGCAAGGACTGGACGCTGACTCTCAAGGCCACGTTGTGAGAAACGTTTGGAACAGGAAAGACATGCTCAGTTGGTGTCTGGGAAAACTTCCATTGCAAGTCCACATCTGCAGCGCTCACCCTGAAACAGTACAGAAAGGCATTTACAGAATTATCTAAATGAAGAGTCTTTAATTATCTACTTCATAACACAAATGTCTAAGTAAAAGCACTAGAGACACCAGCAACTGCCGTACTTTGCTAAGTATATGAATCCTATACAACCACCAAAGAACTGGGCCAACAACGTGGCACTTTCTGAACGCAAACAGGAAAGCTAGAGGGAAGGATGGTTTTAAGACAAGTTGCAACAACCTGCAAACAGCAAATGAGGTTTTTTTCCATCCCAGACATACCTGTACAGAATGTTTCGGGGAACAGCACCATGTGAAACACTCAGCCACGCACTTAGCTGAGAGAAGAACACAAAAGAGCGAACAGCCAATAAAAGAGTCTTCTCTTCAATAAATCGATCTCCACTCCTGAAATGTATTAAGAGAAACACACGGATATTGGCGAGATTATACACTATGAGAACTAGAACATTTTCCAATCTTCATTCTGAAAATAAAACGCAGCTGAATCAAGCAAATCAATGAAACATTGAAGATTACAGAGCCTGGTTTGTTTTTATCCACATACTAATTTATACAATTTAACATAACAAGTCATGTATAAGAATTTTCAGCTAGGAGCATTTCATATCCCGAATTGCACAGTGTGCACTGCTGAACGTATGAGTACAGGAAGACTATGATTAAAAGATGTTTAGATTTCATTGGTAAATAGTGGTTTTCTTAGATCAGTCCTCATGGCTAAGGGCCAGTTCAAAACTGCTAACTCATTTAAGGACTTAAATATGCCAAGATTCTTGCAACTATCAGCTATTCCTCATATCCAACTTACTGTCGAGGAACTGGCTCCAAAATCCACCTTTCTAACAGCAATGCATCTTGTTTGATTGCAGGATCATTTAAATCATTCCCCTCAGTGGTGGGCCCTTCATCGCTATAGCAACAGTCTGGCAGTAGCATCACTTCTACCATGATTGGAATATTGTTCTTCCACAGGAGCATAACCTCAGATCTGGTTCGCCTGGCTTGACGACACTGAGGCAAAGAAGAAATGTCAACGTATGCAAGCCATAAAAATACTAGCCAGATTTAAGTCTACTTTATAAACACGTTCCAAAGTGCTGGAAAAGGCTAAGGGTCAAATTCTGTAAACCAGGTTTCACTAAATCAGAGACAAGATTCCAGAGCTATTAGATGAAAAATAATTAAGAAATCCTTTACGGTTGCCGTTTTAGCAACTTCTGTAGAAAGTTAAATTAAAAGGAGAACATAAAACCACATTTCCCCAATCACTATACTTTGCTACCTTGTACTTCTCTCTCCACAAGTCATCCTCTTGGATGGACACACTCAAGCAGTATCTTTATAAATTCTGTGTCTTGGAGTGGGCTAACTTCTACATGATTAATAACTTAAATTCACACAGTACTTAGGAACTTTTACTTGAAATGGGGTGCTCCAGCCTTACTCCCGAACAGAGTGGCTAGATTTGTTGTGTTCATGTTTTTTGGATCACTAACTTTTCAATAATACCTGAAAAAGCAAGAAGTTAGGCTCAGCCTACATTTTCTCAAAAAAAAAAAACCCCAAACCAAACCAAAAAAACACCCAAACCAAACAGACCAAGAATGCTAAGAATAGCACTCACCATTTGCATAATAAAGACTCAAAAATGTACTGCACTGAAGTAGTCGTGCAGAATTTCATGTTCAAGGATAAAAGGCTTAATGATCTCTCATTTTAAGGACAGCTCTATTATTAGTATGATACTGAATTACATACTCATTTAAATGCGGGACTGACAGAAAGCAATTGTTATTCATGCTAAACTGTGACTCTACCATGGGGGGTTCTCAGCTGACTCTAATCAGGGTAGCAAGGATGCCCACCATGACACAAATTGAAATGGGTACCATCATACCTGAGCCAGTTTGTCGCTGCATTCATGCTTAGTTGTTGGCAGCTGACCTGATTGTGCCGGCGGGCAATGAAAGCCCTCTGTTCTGCCCTTGATTGAGTACTCGGGCGTTCGACCTTCAGTGATCAGCAAGGCCAAGGAGACCAGGAACTCCTCAGCTTCATACTCAAAGTATTCATCCAAAGTATCTGTCAGTTCAAAAAGACAAAAAAAAATAATGACATCTGCTGTATAAGCTTTCAGTTGTTGGCTCACCCCACAGTTTGTTTCAATTTACATTTAAAATGAGAGCTATGGGAAATGGATCTTTGTATCAGACTGGCTGCACTCCCTGTAAGTTACTGTACCACCACAAAACAACTTTCCTCATCCCATAACACTGTCGCTACAGGTAGACAAAATTAGAAATACTCTGAAGAAAGATTTATATAGTAACTGGTCAATGCACCAGATGTCAGCAGTGCTGAGAAACAATGGTTTGTGTTGTGAACCACAGCTGGATCACAGCTTCCCTAGGAGAAAAAAGTTTCCTGGGTTCTGGTAGGAGAAGTCTGATGGCAATATAACTTGGCATTGTTAGTATCACAGGATAGAAAGAAATCACAATACATCATAAAATACATTAAAGATTGAATAAGGAAAAAAAATAGAAATATTTACTTCTATTGGAAAAAGTGGGACACAATGTTCTTGAAGTTTTTTATTGTGAGTCCCTCCTGCTGAGAGCAAGGCTTACTTGAGAGGTCCATTTTCAGTTACCATTAACGCATAGGAAAGGTTCCCAAGAAACATACAGAGTATTCATTGTTTTGTACCATGGTCAGTCTAAACTTGTGCAAAGAATTAAAACTCAACAAGTCTCCGCAGACAAAGCAGCAGCTGGCATTGCTCTCCATGAATTACCCTGGCACACTCTATTCCCACAGAGGTAGGATGTCCCCTGATTTTATGGTCTTCTATAGAGCACCCTTCTCCTCCTTCTCCCTCATCGTGAGGATGTCATACATCATTCAGATTCAAGCACAACCACATCGTGTCATTCCCTTCTCTGCTTAGAAATACTTAAATTTCAAAATCATTTCATTATTGAAGAGGTTACAGGAAAATCTCTTTTCTGAAAAAGCTAATATACTTCTACTTCAAAGTCTATTTGAAAGCAGCAAAGTAAAGCAGGTAGAGGCAAGGCTGCCAGCAGTTCTTCACCTTTATTTTCATGCTTTAGGGGGAAAAAAGCATATGATATCTTTACAGTTTTAGCTTAAATGTCCTAAGTCATCCAACAAAACTGCCACAAGACAGAGTTAATTTCTATTCATGTTTTGATTACCATGCATAAAATACCTTTCTACTTGGAAAAAAAAGAAAGTCTCTTTTGTCTTCATTCCCTAATAGCAGAGCATTTGGCAGACATTGCAAGACAGACTTGAGAGATCCATACAAGAAGGGATGCATGAAACAAAAGCTCCAATTAAATGTGCAATTACCTGCATATGCAAATTGTAAAGTGTGTAAAACTAGCTTTTGCATGTACATATTTGCCTAGCCCAGGCTTGTACAGACCCCAGGGCTTATAGCCTTTTTGATGGATATACATAAAGTAAATAAGAGAAGCCAGCCCACTGCCAGGGAACTCAATTCATTACATAGTCATCCTCATCTTTACTGACTCTTTTCCCCCTCCCTTTTAAAGGAATGCACTTACACAGTTGCTTTCAGTGGCAGGGATGGGCTATAACTGGGCCCCACTTTGCACTGTGTGCCATATGCAGCCAGTGGTGCAGCACTCCTGACCCACACCAGACACGCCACACTTGCATGCACACATCTAGAAGAAGGTGCCAGCCACTGGACTGCCACAACCAGCACAGGTCCTGTGGCTCCATCCTCCAGGTGGGAGCAGAGAAGGGGCTCTTCTGACACAGCTGCCTGCCCCCACCCTGGGGAGCACCCTGAGCAGGAAGGGACCGCAGGCCCTGGAAGAACAGGGTGCTGCCAGGACAATTCATCTGGCCACTGCCTGCCCTGAAGAAGGCAGAAGAAAAGCCAGAGAACAGATGAATTGCCCTGGAAGACCCCAGATGGCACGTGAACAATTCATTAAATCATCTGGCACGAGTTAAAATGGTCATTCATCTGACGGATGGCAGAAAATGACTAATAAAGGGTGCATGAAAGGAACAGTAAATAACAGAGAACAAGATACTTTGGTGGTGATATGAGTCACCTTCAAAATTAGGCACCTGCATTTTTTTTTCCCCCTTTTCTTCCAGCTGAAAATCTGGTGAGCAACAGGCAAATCATTCTTGTGGATAGGGAAATGGGATTTGCTAGGACTCCGAGAAGGATTTGCTATTACAGCTGACCAAAAACATAACGGCAGCATTATCTGTCTAGAACAGGGTGCCCAGAGAAGCTGTGGCTGCCCCATCCCTGGCAGTGT
>NW_009927395.1:3084-16472 GCF_000696875.1 Nestor notabilis | reverse complement strand
GGCGAGGTGGGATGAGACTTGGAGCAACGTGGTCTAGTGGAAGGTGTCCCTGCCCATGGCAGGGGGTTGGAACTGGATTATTTTTAAGGTCATTTCCAACCCAAAACATTCTATGATTCTATGATCACTACCAGAGTACTTTTCCTACTCTGACATAGAATTTCCAAAAATCTAGAAATTGTTCAGCAGAAGTGATACTAATTGAAAGCAGAATTTCCTCATGCTTAGCAGACTAAACAGAAGGGGAATTCATCCTTGAGAAAATGTGTAAGAGGAATTCTGTTTAGTTAAAATAAGTAAAAACATCTATGGTTTTACAGAAAAAAGAGAGAGCTTGATCAAGATCTGCACATGCCTTTGCAGACAGATCCCATCTCAAACGCCTTCTTACTGTAACAGATACAAGCACAGTAAGATGTGATATCTGAAAATATACCCAAGATAATTTTAAATGGCAAGAAGCAGTAAAATTGACATGCCCTTTAATTAACATTAGCAGCTTACTGTGTGAAGCTGTAGACCTTGGTTTACTTGGCTCTCTTTTTGTAGAAAAAAAAGATAAAATCCATATTTGATCAAAAGCTTCTGGACTTCACAGAAATTAGTAGGTAACTCATATGGCCTGAGTGCTAGTGAATAAAGCAAGGTAAATAAATCTGAAATAAGTAATGATTATTTCAGAATACATACACAATATTACTTTATGTAAACCAATAAAGCTTACTTCTAAGTTCAATTTGCAAACACTGCCTCTGTTCCTGTATCAGACCTATTATTTCAGAAGCAACCAGTTTCTTGCCTTAAGGATGGAAGAGTAGACCCAGCTTGCTAAAGATTCAAATCTGTATTGGGTGCAGTTACAAAAACATGATAGTGTTTCAAAATAAAAACTTCATCTTGTGAAAGGATGATAAACAGCAAGTATTGAACTAGCAAATGCTACTGTTTTCATAACAGCATTATAAAGACAGGGGCAACACTTTATGTCACCACTGTAAAAAACAGGTATTCAATCTGGACAAAAAAAAGCACAAGTAGCAAGAGATATTGAGGGTTTTTCTACAGAGTTCATGGGCATATTGATGGTTTCTAGCTCCATTATATTTATGTATCATTTAGCCCCTTTTCATAGAGGAAAAGCCCCTATAAATATGGAAAAGCCTTGTAAATTGTTCCTATACATAAGACACAGATGATGCAAGTTGATGTAATTGAAGACAAGGGTGGAAAGACATTTATAGGAACAGCAAACTCAGTGTTTAGTTATAAAAAGTCTTACAGTGTGTATGCTGTACCCGTTTTCTTTTGTGTATGAATCAGCCCTATTTAAGAGACACATCATATATTGTGCATAGAGTCCTATAATCTGACTATACAAAAATGATTATTTTTCTGCTTCATCTCTAGCAACGGGACATTCAAGTACATAATATGACATATGCATCCCAGCAGTGTCTGGGTTTTATTCCCCTTAAAACAGCAAAGAAAACCCAGTTAGTTGATCGAGTAGGTAGGAATTAATGTAACAAGACACTACAGCCCTTTAACAGATACATTGGAACTGAAGTTTATTGACCAGGTGGTCACAAGAGATAGCAGCAGATGTCAGACTACTCTAGGAGGGAAAAAGGCAAACACAAATTTAGACTGAAGCTACCACACATAAACCAAAACATGCAGTACTGGAGAACTGGAACCTGGAGGCACATCGTTGTTTCTTCCTTTGTCTCCTACACATAACAACCTTAATTAAGGCTGATTTTCTACACCTTCTGGACAAGCAGAAAAGCCCATTTACCCAGAGGTGTCATAAAGAGGGTCTTCAAATCCTTGTCCTCCCCCATTCACTACACATATGTGCACATCAATTACTGGAGCACTGGAATAAAGAATAACTCCACCACCAAAATTTAAAAAACTAAAAAAAGTTAAATTGGCTGACATTTTAAAACATCTATGGAAGTTAGGTACCAGTACTAGGATGTGGTACTAGTGAGTTACAAATCCACTTAACTGTCACCCAAATATTTTCCCAAAACTTCAGTTAATCCACTCGTGCCCAG
Source organism: Nestor notabilis (assembly GCF_000696875.1). Lineage (NCBI taxonomy): Eukaryota > Metazoa > Chordata > Aves > Psittaciformes > Psittacidae > Nestor > Nestor notabilis. The sequence goes on along the minus strand of NW_009927395.1, from coordinate 14,409 downwards.
CTGACTCCTTTCCCAAGCAGGTCACACATGTGTGGACCAACTCCCTTCCCTTTCCTATCACAGCATTTTCTGTAGTCATTACAGAAAATGTTTTCCTGAAATATGTGCATTAGAAGAGCACTTAATCTGTTTTCTAGGCTTAGACAGGAAACGAAGACATTTGGTACCATGTAACCCATTGTGCTCCAGGGGGACAGCGAAGAGGTAAACAGCCCTGTGCCCTCCTCCTGTCACAACCAGACAGTGCCACTGTAACGTGCCTCAGTCCATGCTTATTTTATTGACCTAACACATTTCCTACAGCACTGCACACCACAAATATCTACCAAGCTTGTCCTCTTCTCAGAAGAGTTCATTTTCCTAAAGTGCTTTTCTTCAAAGACAAATTTATTCAGCTTGAAGTATCTGTTAGTCCTGACCTCCACTGATTTGGAGGGCTATTTTCTTAGAGGGTCCACAAAACAACTAACAATTGACTTTAAATATGCTCTGTAACAGTCTAGACCTTCCCTGGAAAATATTTAGGCATCCATAATGGATTTGAAGGCCAGAGATTTAAATTAATCAGATTTCTATCTCACTTCTTAGAAACCCTGTAAGCAAAGCAGTAAACAAAACATGAGTGCATGGTGTGTTCTAGCTGGATTCCCAGCTGACACAAGCCCTGTTCCTGCCCTACCCCAGCTGTGCAGCAGGCACCATGGCACAGTTGCTACCTTGGCTTTGTGCTTCCTTCACGTGTTAGAATTTTCTTTGAAAGACTAAATATATTCCTTAAGTACTTGGATCTTTTTGTGCTTTTAGTACAGGCTGTCTGTAAGGAGATGCTTCGGTCTCAGAGTCCCGTGACATGACAGTCAGGCTGCACTGTCAGCATTCAGAATCCATCACCTCCTAGCAAAGGCATCGCTCTGCATTTACAAAGTTACAGCAAAAGCTGCCTGGCCCTTCCCCCAAAACAGTCAACTGAGTAAGTTTCTTATCTCGCCATTCCAAGAAGTAGGGTAAAGGTAGTTCCATATTTTAAGAATAAAGCAGGGATTCAAGAAACTACTGTAAAGGAAATGAAACACAATGTAAACATTTGACCAACAGCTTCTCTTCTGGAATTAGAAACACCTATGGGTGCTTTGGTTAACTAATTCCATGTTGTGCTTCACTTCAAAAGAAAGTTGCCCTTGAACCCCCCCAAATTCATGATGAGCAGTCATATTGTGTCTGCATATTACAAACCTGTAATTATATCTGAAGTCACACGCTTCAAAAGCCATGCAATATTGAGCTCAAGTATAATTTAAACTATCAAGAGGTAAAAGTCATGAGATGGTCTACTTGCTTCAAAAAATAAGGTTTTGGTTAAGTTTACTCAAATTGAGGCACATGCAAGGAACTGGTTACCTTATCTTAATATACTCCTACACAGACATTTTTTCCCCCCACATTAACTCCTGTCTTAGATTCTTAGGGCCCAAGATCTTCAAGGTCAGGGACAGTCATTATGAAAACATGAGGATTACAGCACAGTACCTCATCTTACTCTTCCTGTCTCCTTACTTTTTCCAGGGTAACAAACTGAACCACTACCTGATTATCAAAGTAGTTCAGCTGTAAGCAGGAAATGGCAGCATAGGAATTTCACATTAGGATTGATGCATACCTGCTATTCAAGGAAAATAGAGTCTAAGCTATAAAAAAAATGCTGAATCTACTTAGTTTTGTACAGCAGAAGAGGAAGAAATTCACCTGCTTTTGTGTTGTTACGCCAGTTTATAATTAGAAAAACAAAACCATGCACACAAGTAAGGGGGGATTTTTAGAAGTCAAGACACAGCTACATGGCAGATGATGAAGTTAGCTCAGAGCTTCAGAGTAATAAAAATCAATCAGTACCAATCAGTGCCATCAGCTCCACTCCAGACTGCAGTGCTGCAGTAACTCCCCAGTACGTGTGCATCGCTGCCTACCTACCACAGACTTCTGCTGGATGCCTCTGACAGAATCCAAAGCTAAACTCAAGGCAGCTTTACCATAAACAAAGTTACCAAAAAGAGACTGGTCTTAAAATTGGGCTGGATTAAAAAAAACAAAACAACAACCAAAACCATACAATTCACATTCAGTAAAACTTACTCAGGTTCAAACAGCTTAATAAGTACAAAAGTAAAATCCAGTTCAATTTATTTAAAGCTTAGATTACCTGCAGTAATCTCAGAAACTACCACTCTTTGAGAGTGTAAAATGCAGACTGTTAAACTGATCTGGGTGTTCCCATCTTGCTTCCTGCGTTTTGGCTGACATCCATTTTGCCATCACCATACTGCTTACTGAGTCACTTCTCTTCTTCCAACTGTAGCTTTCTATTTTTATCTAAGCAACAACAGTTTAACCAGCTTTTTTTTGATTTTTTTTTTTGGCATTAAACCAAATTCTAGATTCAATATTTACATTTGGATGAGGAAAATTGGTTTTATTTTCTCTTAACTGGATGAAGAAAAGGAATACTTAAGAACAAATGATGTAAGCTGAATTGTTTCTTGCTCCACAAGGAAATCATAAATTGTGAAGTAGGTCATTATGATTTCATCGTCTGTATTTCATAGATGGAAAATAATACCTGAAAATGTGAAGTTTAAGGCTCATTTCAAACCTAAATTCAACAAAAGTTGCAAGAGAACTCATATATTCTAAAATACAGCACTATCCTGACATGGGTGAAGAAGTGTAGAATTGTCAGTATAAAGCTGTAAGATTATCAGTGCTGCAATGTTTAGCATTTTATATATAAGCAAGTTGGAGGAACAGAACATACACTTTTTTGCTGATCCCTAAACTTCCTAGTCTACAGAACACGTTACAAAAGATGCTACTTGTACTGACATGCTATAACCGGACAAGTACTGAAAGCAAAGAGGACTAGTCTCAGCTAATGCCCCTACTTAAGCACATATCAATTTATGTTTTCCTTTATATTATGGTTTCCTAGATTGTGATTTTATTAAGTGTGACTACACAAAAAACTCTCAAGTTATATTATAATGAAACAAACACACCTATCAGGAGCAGAGTTTTCTACTCTTTCTTCTCTAGCTTTTCACATTTTTCTCTTGGTTTAACTGATGCTCTGCCTAAATTAGCTTATGTTAGGACAAACCGCATGACTCAATAAACCTGAATCTACCTGAACAAAAAAACCATAACAAAACAAAACAAACTTTAAAAACCTGGCAAAGCAATAGGATTTCTAATCCTGCAAATCAAAACTATTTTTTTTCAGGTATTTCTGTTAGCTCATATAAGAAAACAATTAGGAGAAAACATCTCTTTTACAATAAGTATGTAGCTGTGGCACTAAGTATAAATAGACACTCAGCTGTAATCGAAAGGTAATAAAAGGTTTCTATCTAGTCTTCACTCTCACCATCAATACAGTGATTTACCACCCTCATAAACATGCTGATATAAATTTTGCAGAATTAAACTGAAAACAAATTACTGAAATGCTCCTGTTTTAAATCCCACCCTAGTTCATAGGAGGAAGGGCAATGTGGAGATCAGACCTACGCTAGCTTCACAGTCTCTGCCACCATAATGTGAAACCGCGTCCAACATGCTTGGTTTGGGGAGCTGAAGGAGCCGTGTGTCACCCTAGAACAGAAAACAGAGTGCACTTAAGCTTACAGAACACGTGAAAATCTCCTCCTAAGGTGTTTTCTGTAAAAACAACTAAGTTCTTTTGTATCAAAATACAGACTTTCCAAGATGAGAATTCTAGATATAGTCAATCGTTTGTTTTCTTTACCACACTTCCTTCACTGATGTTGATGATGACCATTTCATCTTTCATCAAGGCTTCTCCAGCCAAGGGAACTTTGTTTGGAGATGAGGATGATGATGGATGATGACCATCTTCACTATTGTTACCCACTAATTCAAGAACCAACTTAGCCGCAACTACATGGCTGAAGACATCCAAACTGAAGGCTTTCATCAACTTACTCAGCCTTATGATAGCTGTAAATACCATACTGCAGTGACTCCACAGCTGTTGCTTTCTTTTCAAAGGGAGCCCGACATGAATTAACTATGAAAAAGCACTTGTATTTGGCTAAGCCTCATCTCCTTCTGAAGGCCTATCTGCCATACAGCAGTTGCCGCAATTGAGGACTGGGAAGTCCAATTCCATTTGGAAGCCAAGACATCCCTCCCATTAAACAAGCTGACGGCAGCTCTACATTGAATTCCAGCTGCGATAGCATTTTTATAATGCATAAATAAAAATGCATGCCAGAAATTTTATTTGAGGCCTTAAACGCAATACAACTCATGACGACAAACGTAAGTTTCCTTTCTAATTTGTTTAACAATCCAACTTGACAAAGATTCAACTATTTGCAGACTTCTGCAATATTTTAGAGAGAGATTGGCTTGAAGATGGAAAGCAGCGATTTGTGATAATAAATCACTCTCAGATGTTACTGAAAAACAGCACGGGACTGTTTAAAAATACTGTAGTAGGTATTTCAATGCTTTATGAGAGCTGTCAGAGAGAGCAGCCCTCTAGTTAAAATGCGACAAGTTTGCATCTTGTGCTGATCAGATGTTTGCTGAAGTGTTACTTGGTTTATTCCTCTGTAGGTTATCATCTTCATGATATACTCAAGTATCTTTGGGAACAGCATTCACAGTGATGTAGGGTTACACTTGCCAAAAAACAACTAAGAATTAATCTCTTTGGGGTATTTCATGCTTTATCTCATCACCTCAAGTATTTATTGTGCTTAGAAACTCTGACAGTATACTTTCAAGTGTTCTTGTACTTATTTTCCTGTCAACACTGATAAAATAATAGTTCAATGCTGAGGAGGAATGTAAAGTAGCCTTCAGCTCAGAAAGACTTTGAGTGATTTGGAAGAGGCATTAAGGGTCTGAGAAAATCTGTAACGGGAGCACACAAAACTCCTGCTGGGGAAAAGCCAGCTATGCTGTGTGAACATAGGTTCCACTGTGGTTTATGATCACCAGGCACAAACTGGTATTCTTCTTCCCTAAGATCATTGCAAGGAAAAAACCAGTTACATCATGTGCTGTTTGCTTCAGATCCACAGTCAGACTTTTTGAATATAAACCAGAGTGAATTTGAAAAGTGCAATGTGAAAGCACTGACTCATTTTTTGGGTGGATCAGCAGGGATGCTACAGCCGCAGGAGTCAGGGAAACCCCCTGGAAAAAGTACCATGTTGATTTACAGGATTGCACATTATGGAAACCCTTCACTAAGTACTCGGCCTTCAACACAGTACCATTGTCCAAGCAAGTGAAGTTTCGTAGGTACTGAAGCACTCAGCCTCCCACAAAGTCTGAAGATCTTCAACAAACTGTAGCCAAACACTCTCATCTTCACACTACAGTCAGGTGTCAACAAGCCAAATAAATGGGATTTTTGATAGCCATGATCTTTAGACTCTGATGTCAGGAACTACTGACATCAATAAACTAATTTAAATTTGCACAAATCAGACATCCCTGGTAATTCCTCCCTCCTTTTAATCTCTTGAAAAGGATCTTTCATCAATATACAGAAAGATACAATATGGCTGTTTGTAAATACCAAGAAGCTTTTGTATGTTGAACACCTCCATAAAGCTACCTATCAGTATCTGGGTTTAATAGATAATGCAATTTCTCAGTTCTGCTGTGGTAACAAAATCTCAAACCAACAGTAAGCCAGAGAAGGCTGTGGGATGGGGGTGGGCAGAAGTCTAGAAGTTCTGGGAAAAAACCCATCTATGACCTAGTCTACTTTTCAGTGAAAGTAGTCTACTCTATTAAAAGACTATTAAAGAAATTAAAAAAGCAACTGAGGCCTCCCAAGTGCACGATCAGTATGTCATTTCTTCAGGGGCATCATCTAGCTGTGTCACACTTCCAGAAGGTTTTGGTTTCATTACCAGCATTACAAATTTGGTATGAGTGCAACAGAGGTGCTATTGGCAACTCACCAGCACAGCGATAAGCCCTGCACTCACCCAAAAAAATCAACCCCCTCCCTCAAGGGCACACAACACTCAATTTCAAATGTTCTGTTGTCTTAGAGGAACCTATAAAAATCATAATGTTGTGAATGGAAGTCCTGAGAACTCCAGCAATGTCACCCAGGTCAGCCGATACCCCTGCTTCAAGTTCAGCCAAGATCCAGGTAGGTGAAGGTTAACTTGCTTTATTTGTAAATCCTGGAGAAGTCTGCATGACTTCTGCAGTTTTCCACAAGGCTGAAAAGACCTCATGGGACAGGAATTAAAAATCTGCAACTGCCTGCACAGTAACGAACTTTTATTTCAATCCAAGCCATCGCAATAGTTATTTTACGTGTCTAGACCTATTTCACCCGTGCAAGTGCTGAATAACTTGATGGATGCAGGTTTTGTTCCTCCCTGTTTTCACACAATTTGAAGGATCACCAAGATTTAGCTGAGTGACATTTATCTTGTTACAGTTCAGGTTTACTTTGAAATGTAAAAACCAAAATAATAATAAAATGTTAAAAATCAGACTAATGAAACTCTAAAGCGCTCAGACCTTGTTATGTTTTCCCTCCACCCATACGCGCATCTTGGAAAGTACCTTTTTAAAACCTGGTCCCACTTGAACACTGAAATTTCAAACAACATACTTGTTTGCTTACAAAATGTGTCTGCTTTCCCTCTCCCCTTCATTCAGCCATCCTGCTAGGGCTGCATTGCAGCTTTGAAGGCTACCAGAAACATCCAGCACCTCATGGAACAAAAGTTTATGACAATCCTAGATGCAAGACACTTGAAGTGTCAAAATTACCACTACTACAGCAAGAATAGTGGTGTATTCAAACATATCTGTTCAAAACAATTCTCCCTTCAAGGGAAAAAGTGAGTTCAAGGATGACTGCGCCGTTGCTGGCACAGAGCAAAGACAGGCACGGTGAGGGCCAGCAGGCAACAGTCTCCCTGCACAGCACTGACCTCGAGTCACCGACCATCCTTGGCCTCCACTCCAAGTTTATTGGTTGCACGTGTGTTTTGTAACACCCTGTACTGTGTATTCTTAGAACATACTTTCCAGAGAACCGAAGGGACAGGGCTCACCCCTCCACGACCACTTCCAAACCAATCTCACCAGCAGCAGCAGCATCCTGCTCCTCAAGATAAACTAGCAGTTTATAGAATAGTAAAGGATCCAACCTCTGCGTTTGCATGCTCTAAAATCAGGTGACCCATGAGTCAAGATACAGAGCAATAAATTATTAGGAAAAACAAAACACTACTCTAAAAATAGCATACATGAGCAGCGTATGAAGAACAACAGTTTTTATCCAGTCAAAGCTCAAGGCCCTCCACAACCTCTTTTGTATTTTGTGCAAAAACAACTGACATAAGCAAAGACAGATAAACAAATAAACCCCAACTTTAGCTCCTCCTTGATAACTTCCAAAAACACATTTAAACAAAATACACAGGAGGGGGAGGAAAAAAAAAAAAAAGCTGAATTTGGGACCAACAGAAAAGGTATTAATGTCCAAAGTAAACATTCAACGAAACTTAAATCAGAAGATGTCAAAATGACTGTCTTTTAGGGAAAATTTCCCCAAGCTGCCTTCAGTTCAGAAATGCCAAAAAGTCACTATCTGCTACATAACAGCTACTAGCATAGTTTAGGCCACATTTGGGATTTGCCTGCTTGTCAGGTTTGATATATTTTAATGAATTATTTTGAATGCTCAAGTTGAACATTAGGGAAAAAAAAAACAAAACCAAAAACCACAAAAAACTCGAAAACCAGCCTCCCTCCCCCAACCATTACAGAATCCAAGTGCTTGACAGACACACTTGTTTTGTCAATCCTCTCAGTTACCAAAAAGATTGTCCAGAGATTTTCTATTAAAATCAATAAAACAAATTTCATTACTATCAAGTGACATCAACGCATAATTCTGTTGGAGGAAAAGGATCTTTTCCTAAGAGATTACAAAGACTAAGTGTAGAAGAATATAGTCAAAAAGATTTCAAGCTTATATTTAGGAATACATAACTTCATTGGCTATTACTATAAACAGCTGGTATTTGCAATCACTTATCTTCAAGAACTAATAAAAAACATATCCGAGAGGTTTTTAGCACAGAACATTTTATTCTTACCATCTGAATTAGTGGCTGATCTTGAAAGGACTAGAATCTGGCATGGGAATCCAGACAACAAGCAACCCACCCTCTTTATCCCCAGAAAAACATGCAAATTGGGTTCACTGCAGCCTTAATACTGGGTTGGATCCCTAGGAAATAGCATTCAGAGAATTGCTTTTGGCATGAGCTGGTTTTCCTCAACTGTGGAAAAACACTGTCTGGAATCCTACAATTTTCCTCAGAGATAAATTCTTCACAGTCCGAGCTGTGATAAAGCTGGAAACGGGCCCTGACAGTGGGGACCTTGGGCTGGGCGCAGCCCACGTGAATGCCACCAGGGCTCCGGCAGGCAGATGGCAGCGCCTTATCTGCCTGCTGGGGAAGTGCCAGCAGTGCCCGCAGGATTTCTCATGGAATCCATCACTGAAAATGAGTGTGAAAGAGACAAAGAAAAGATGATGCCCCACCAGCATCCAGCTTTGTGAGGAAAATACGTCTGGTCAGTGTCTAACAGGAAACCATATTTTCCTGTTGGGTTTTTTTGCCTCTCAAAATACTATTTTTCATACGCAAGTAACTTCTGTACAAAACCTAAATCCCCAACTTTCAGGATCGTCCCCAGCTCACCACCATTCCTGTTTTCTCCCACTCACTATTGCAGTAAACTTCCAATTAGCCTCCGATTACTTTAATCACTTGTACTTCCTCCCCTCTGTGTTGTCCTACAGTCGGGAAGAACACACTTGATGCAATTGACTCTGCTTTCCAGCTTCTCCATTACGTTGATAAAGGCTTGTTAGCCTGTACACTGGGAGCACAGTTTATCTGTCTCATCAGTATTATCCCTTTGTTTCCTTACAGGCCTCTGTTGGAAGTCATCGATTTCACGTTTGATACTTGCATAAGGTCTGAGGTGAGGATGGCCTTTTGTTCCATGCTTGTATAATACCCAGCAAACCATGATACCTGAATGTGCCTCTTAATTTGTATCACAGATAACAGATTATAATCTTCAGGCAAGAACTCCAGGAATTTGCTTCCCTTCTCTTTAAAAGTAGTATTATGACTGTTATACACCTGGAGGCTGAAGAATTCCTTGATCCATCTAGACAATCAAACACAGCAATATGATACAGTCTGGAGATACAGTTTGAGAATATAGTGGCTTGCTACAGATCTACACAAAGGACTTCATTCTGTAAAGAAACCACTGTTGTAGTGTTAAGACCCACAAGCATAGATGTCCCTCACAGAAACAGCAAGAGCTGAAAAAACTATGTGTTCTAACAGCATTCATGAAACAGACTTACAACGGGTAGTTTGTGCTTTATGAGAAGCAACCGGCATTCAGAAATATACACAGGTCTTGTTCAAGGCTTTCCCAAGGGACCAGATCAAAACCTGCTTCAGAAGCACTTCCCTCCAGCAGTTTCAGTGCTATGAAGTTTACTCTATACCAACACTTCTTCAGCTGTCCTATCCTAAAAAGACATATTGAACCTTCTGCTTTGAATTTAACTATAGTAGGTACAAGAACTGTAGAGTAACTTTACTATAAATATAAGCAAGATAGCACTCAGGGTCCTTCCAGCATCCTGCTCACAGCAGCCAAAGGCAAGCACCTTAGCAAAAAGAGCACAGACAGTGTAGGGCTGTGCTGGTATTTCTGCAGAATACTCCCCAGTCTTTAACAATTGACCCAAAGGGGCAGAGAAGTTTGCCCTGTCCGGTGGCAAACAGCTTCAACCCCTTCTGTGGCCCCTGCTACAGACCTCCACTGTCCTACAGCAACATTCCCCTGCTCCCACCGAGGAGGACAAATGCCTGGCTGCAAATGCAAGTCATACGAAAGGCCACATTCGCCCCATGAGCTACAGGATCTTTCTTGCTCCTCTGTACCATGCCCAGGCCAAATAGGCAGAGCTTCCTACCTCCTCCTCCCTTTCCCCCTTGCCATGCTATTCGAGTTGCAGTAAGCAATTTTTACCTTAAGTAAAACAAAAAGGATTCAGAGAGATCTGCTCAGATCATAAACTTCCATATTTAAAGTAATGATTTAGCAGCCAGGCATTTTAAAGTATACAGTACTTCAGACATCTTTTAGAAAGATCTTATAGGAGCTAAAGGATGCTAGGCCTCTTGGAATTCACATCCACATTGTCTTAGTTTATGTTTTGTGCTCCTCCAGCTGCTCTGCTTTGCCTTTTAAAATTTATTTTAAAGTCATAAAACCAAGAAGTTATCTTCAGTTTCATAAACTTCACTAAAACTGAAGAGGAAAAAAAAAAGTGTTAGTTGCCATGGCAGCAGTGAGGAGTCATTGGGTCAGGATGCAGAGAACTTCTCTTGTTCTGTCTGATCATTTGCATCAGAAGTTCAGCCATCTGTTATTAACTATTTAACAACAGTCTTGCTTGTTAGCGCTGGTGCTTGCTATTTAAGTTCACAGAATCTATCTCCCCACCTTCGGCCCTTTTGTAAATATCCTAATTAATGTGGAAATTCATCTGAGGGCTCAGCTGTCTTTCAGGTAGGATGACCACCATTACTTAAACTTGGTCAATATTCTCCCTTCTCACCAAGGAAAAAGCATACACTTCTGCAGACACCAACCCCTGGAAGCAGCAGCTTTATTGTTAGACATCAATTTGAAAAGAATTTCAGGCAGTAGATGATGTGGCTGAACTCCAAGGCAGGCTACATGCCTTCCATTTAAACATACTGCACTGTATGCTATATTCCCAAGTTCCAAGGTATCCCTTCATCTTCTACATCCTGCCTTCTCAACATTGGAGAAGAAAACAGTTTCGTGATTTTATTTCCAAGTATGAATAGCATACATTCAACTGTGTGTTACTAGCAAGGAAATACGACCTTTTATCCTCCAAGAGAATCTGAAACAGATTCATCTACTAGCTGTACACATTAAGAAAACAAAGTTAGTTCTCACATTTCCAGGCTTAGAATTTTTGAGTTAAAAATCATCACTGTCTGCATTCAAATCTCTATGACCTAAAGCAGAATACTGAGTCTTTCTGAATCTAGTCCTAGGAAAGCAGGCCAGTCTTGTTGCTTCTCACCCATTGTGCTCTCAGAAGAAAGTGGGAGGCTATTCAATGACAAAAGGGGAACAACATGACTGTTTCTTTTACTGTTCCTAAAATTACTTCAC
>NW_009927395.1:0-3047 GCF_000696875.1 Nestor notabilis | reverse complement strand
GGAGGTCCTTGTTTCAGTCATTTAACAACTTAAACGCGTAATCACATAAGCTAAGACCACTCTGCTCACACGTCAGCCAGTAAAGCTTGGATCCTCAGAAATTTAAAAGTGGAAGAAAAATTTTAAAAGCATTGACATGGGAAGAGAGACTTACAGAGCACAGGAAGACTAATTCACTCATCCAAATAACAAGACAGTATTTTCCAGCCTAGTCTTTCATTCAGATGACAAGACCACCAACAGCCTGGCAAACATACTAGCATTCTCAGTGCGGCAAGACCCAGTGCACAGACAACACTGGCTACGATGCATTCTCAGATTCTATGAAGATGAGAGATTTGGTAGATACAACCACACATGTATAGGATAGAATGATGTAACTGAACAGTCTGAAGCATCTGAAAAGGTTTTTCTTCCAGTATGTTCAGAGAAAGTCTCCATTACAGATATTCGGCTTCGCATGTGAATTACATCCAGGGCAGCTATCTGACTATCAAACCATGTCAACTCCAGAGACTTGGTTCAACTCCAAGTAGCTCTGCTAACACTGATGGCATACCTAAGCCCAAGACAAATAGTCACACTAGGGAAGAACTGTTACTACTGATGCTGCTGAGCTGCCCTTTTTCTTATTTTCCCAGAATAACTGAAAAACAGGGAAATGAGAAACAAACCAAACAATGCAAATGCACTGTTAGTAATAGAGTTTTCAAAGAATATGCACGAGGAGAAGAGAGAAACACTCAAGAATTCAAGAATTTTATTTTAATGGACAGCACATTAAACATTAGACATATAGTATGCAGGTTAAGTAGGAGCTGATACTCTCATATCTTTATTACAATATCATGTCAGTTAGAAATCACACCTACAAGCTGAAAACTTCTGCAGTACTGCTGCTAGAACAGAACTAGCTATTAGGGTATCTAAAAAAAGCACACTGTGTCCTCAGGTGAGGAATGTAGATTAAGAATCCCATTATTTTATCTGAAATAAAGAAAAAGACAAATCAGAAAGCCCAGAGCAACCTATTTTCGTGACATCTGGCCTCTTCTACTGCAGTTTCTTTCTGTATTCTTCTTCTGCTTTCCTACTTCATCTCTCAGAACTTTAATGTTACAACCTGTTCATTGTCATCTAAGTGGTAGGTTATTTATCTTGTGGAACTTTGTCAGAACATGTTTGACCACCCAAAATCCTCCTCCTAGCTAGCGAGGCTACCTCCAGCTTCAGCAGGTTTGTTTCCGTATCTGCAGTCCAGATTATTTAGAGGGTGAGATGGAGGGAAGGGAATAAAGCTAGCAGACCAAAGGCAGAGACTGTGCTTCTTCCACAGAAACGCAAGGAGCTCTGAAAGAACCAAGATGACAGTGATGATGGTGGAGCAGCATGAAGCTCCTCAGGTAATTTTTCCAATGCTATTAACCTTCACCTACAAGGCCTGCCCTTAAGTGGTTAAACAGTAACCTGCAAAAGTAAAAAAGTTACAAAAGAGACAATATATGCTTCTCATTTAAAAAACTGCTGGGAGAACAGCCAGGTGCATAAAATTGCATTTAAACTTTATTTGGGAGGACAAATGAGGACATTACAACTCTCAAGCTGTGTAAAAGACTGCTCAATTTAAAATGGACACCAGAGCCTAATATAGAATTTTGAATGCATAAAACAAAGGAACATTTTGGATAATTTTAGAATTTAACTGTGTCACACAGCACAATTCAGCTATTTACAAGTTTCCGCATTGTACGTCATGTTATTAAGCTTTAATAGTCTTCTGGTACTCAAAAGAATAAAACGTTACAGAGGGTCAAAATTGAAAGGCTTAACAGAATTTCAGCCAAGAATCTAGTTTGCCTCTCTCTCTCCTAATATATGGTAATTTTCTACATAGCAAAATGGCAGACATTAAATTAAACACATTTAAAATTCAAATTATGCAATGATGAAATTTCATGTTGTCCTCTCAAAAATTCCTTACTACTTTATAAAGCAGTGCTTCACTGAGTCAAAACCAATATTCCCACACAAACCACAAGAGTAAACTGGTGGAATTGTTCTTCCTCCCATATCAGGACATGAACATCTAATGCCAGCCAGCTCACTGAAGCTAGAGCTCTGGTACCTTTCAGAGGAATACCAGCAAGTTCTCAACCCAGGATGAAAATATATGCAAGTACTTGCCTGGAACAACACTTGCATTTTTAGAGAACAGGTTGGCATAAAAAGGAATGGGTAATCCTCAATTCAGCATTGAGTTCAGTATGCTATTTAATTAGCTTTAAACACAGCCTACAGTGAAGAACCAGCAAGCGGCTAATTAAAAATACATATTTTTAGTTGCCCCCAAAGCCGATAATACTTGCATCGGCTTCATTTGCCCCAAGACAAACAAGTGGTGGCAAAGGACTGATAGTGCCTTCATGCATTGTTTCCAGCAGAAATCAAAATACTGTAATAGTTTCCTCCTGCTGGAGGAAAGGGGAAAAAAAAGAGAGAAACTTGACCTACATAACAAGGCACAGAAGAAACTCAGTTAAGCTTCAGGGTGGTTTTGGGAGGGGGCAGAAGTTTTTTCTCCTCTGTAACAATGAAGAGTCAAGCAGTTACATATGGCTACACCAACTGCAACTGTTAGCAGATTTGACATTTAACTACATGTCTCACTTTTAAGGCTTAAAAATAACCCCTTCCTGTTCCAGGCCTCTTAATACTCTTGCCCTAACAACGTAATCAATTAACAGAGTTAACTTTTAGGTTGTCTATTACTTTCCCTTAAAAAGGGAGTTGTTCAGAAAGAGTCCTCACAAACCCCAGCCTTTCCTAGGCTCAGTAATCGCACCGAAAGGGAGAACATATGGTGGAACTGTTTGTTTTTCTAAAGGAACTATGTACAGCCCAAGCAGAGCGCACTCCCGCACTGTGCCGGAGGGGCAAACTTCAGCATAGACGGATTTTAAATCACCTCCCACAGCAAAACACCGACACACACCGCCGACCGCTCTCACGGTTTCACAGCCTGAGCTGGTTTCAAGCCCGGGACGCCT
>NW_009927394.1:16194-31933 GCF_000696875.1 Nestor notabilis | reverse complement strand
TACCCCGACCCCTCTTCCTCCCCTCCCCAGCCTCTTTGCCCTCCAATTCTTCCCGTGCTTTGCACCTTCTGGGGGGGCTGATGGGGCCAAACCCGCTCTCAGAGGCGTGAAACATGCTGGTAATTGTAAAGCTGATGCATTTGGTAGAGAGCAATTATATATCACAGATATCACAGGCAGGGGATTCTCCAAATAGTTTTACATCGTGATCGGTGAGTGCTTTGCATCCCTGAAGAACAAAGCAAACGTGTTACTAAGTGGAAGAGGGGAAGGTCTTCCCGCTCTGGTGGGACTAGCTTCCCCTTTAGTGCCCCTTCCCCTTGGGCTGCTGAAACCTTCTGCTCTAAAGAGCCTTTTCTACCAAAAATAAGCCACTGGAATCTGATTAAACTGCAAAGACGGATTCGCACCCTCCCACAGCCCGGGTTTATAATAGCCGCCAGACAGGGGTGATTTTAACTTCCTCCTCCAATGCCATGTTATTGCCAAGTGTGGGCAACAACAGCTCTGTTGCTGCCTGCCAGGAGGGCTGGTTTTCCCTCAGGATGAACTGGTGTGAGAAGAGGAAAAGCACCTGGGAAAGCTGAGCGTGGCCCTCTGGTTTGCTAAAGGATGCTCCTATATAGTGTTCTTGGGATGCAGCCTCCCAGATGGATGGAAGAGAAGCAGTGACCTGGAGGAACCACTCACAGGGAAAGCTGCAGCTCCCCGAAAACCAGGAGAAACCCGGGTTTGAATCACTTGAGTGTTGTGGATAGAAGATGCTCGGCTCTTGTGCGGGATCAAGCCCTTAGGGAAGCCTGAGGGATTGGAAATCTTCAGTCCCCAACAGCAAGACTGTAGTTGGAAGGACACTGAGCTTTTCAATCCGAGGATGGATGAAGGAGGGGATGGATGGATCCCAACGAGCCCCTGCTTGGGTGACCACAGAGGGGTCCAGGCCGGTGGCCGAGCGCTCCTCCTGCATCCGGATGCTCCTGGACCACTCGATGGCAGCATTGCCTAAAAATGCAGGAGGAGGAAGGGGTGAGCAGGGAAGGCTCCCTGGGGACGGCGTTCCCAACCCCACTCCCTTTGCCAGGCTGCTCAGGGGCATTGCTGTAACTTTGGCCAAGGGTGAACCCCAAAGGAGAGGACACACTGGTGGGGGGTGGGATGATGCTTGTGGCCACCTCATCCCACTCCAGCAAACCCATTCCCTCTCCCTCCATCCCCAAAGGTGGTAGCAGCACCCCAAAGAGCACTGCAGGGCTGAGACAGTGCATGTCCCTGCCTCCTGCCTCAGTTTCCCCATTGGGAAAAAGGGGGTGATGTCTTTGTATGCTCCCCTTGAAGAGAACCAGCTCTTCTTTTCCCTGTGCTGCTGCCATGGGAGGAATGGAAATGCAGGATAATGGCTTGACCAAAGCAGGATCTGAAAGGGGCATAATGTGGGATCAGCACATTCAGGTGCTGAGCATTGGGTAGTTTGGGGGGGATTTCACCCAAAGGATTAGTTGCCTTTCTTTTGGAAGAGATTCCATCCAAAGGAAAAGAATAAGTGAATCACTGCCAGGCCAGAAACCTGCTGGAGGGAGAACACGTATTTCTTGCTCAGCAGAACCAGATCATTACAAGCTTTTGACAAGTAATGAATGTTGTGGGTCCCTGTGAAGATGCCAGAGCTATTCTGGGCACGAATGCTCTGCTCTGTTCCAGCAAGACCCTCCTCCCTTTCCCTGAGGACACTTGTATACCTTCATGTATATCACCAGCCCTGTCAGAGCACACTGAAAGGCTTTGTGATGGGCAGCTGGAGGGAACCTTGCCTTTTCCTGTTGTGTTTTCCACAAGGACGGAGCCTCTCACGCTATAGGTTTCCCAGCAGAGTCCCCTGGGCTGGTGTAATGTTAAGTGCATGCAAAGGAGCTAAAACTGGCCTCATCCTTCAGGGAACCATCAGAGATGGTGGTTTTCCAGCTTCTGAGGGTTCGGCTCCTCCATCCACCCTGGCCAGGGGCTTGGACCCTATCTCCTCATTGCGTAAAGCTGGATGTGAGCAAAACCAGGAGCAGGTTCAGAGACAATATCATGTGATATCATGGAACGGTTTGGGTTGAAGGGACCTTAAAGCTCCTCCAGCTCCAACCCCTGCCCCAGGCAGGGACACCTTCCACTAGAGCAGGGTGCTCCAAGCCCCTGTGTCCAACCTGCCCTTGAACACTGCCAGGGATGGGGCAGCCACAGCTTCTCTGGGCACCCTGTGCCAGCGCCTCAGCACCCTCACAGGGAAGAGCTTCTGCTGCCCATCCTTCCATGTGTTAGTGCCTTGGTTTTAGATTGAGCAGAACTGAGCTCTGCTTTGGGGGGGGTGTCTGCAGCTGGTTGGTGCTTTCCATGTTGGGGTGGTTTGGTAATTAATAGTGCTCTTCCTTCCCCCAGGTACCTTTGTGCTGTCAGGGTTTGTGTTTTGGAGGCTTCCAAGCAGGGTGGATGGAGGTGCTGTGGCTCTGAGCTGTGATGTCTTTGGTAAGTGTAAGGTTTGCTTTGTGTTTTGTAGCAGGAGGTGGGTGATGTTTCCTTCTCTGGAGTAGTGGGAGGTGGGTTTATTGCCCTAGGAGGAAGCCTGCCCCATGCAAGGGGTGCTGAGTGTTGGAGATCCTTTATGTAGGACATTGCTCAGGTGGGATGAAATCTTTGCAGAACGTGAATGTTACATGAGGGTGGTGGGACACTGGCACAGGGTGCCCAGAGAAGCTGTGGCTGCCCCATCCCTGGCAGTGTTCAAGGCCAGGTTGGACACAGGGGCTTGGAGCAACCTGCTCCAGTGGAAGGTGTCCCTGCCTATGGCAGGGGTTGGAGCTGGAGGAGCTTTAAGCTCCTTCCAACACAAACCACTCTGTGATGTCTGGGTTTATTGTATGCTTTGTAAGTCATGTCTTGCCCCACCAAAAGCTGTGTTATGTGCTGACAGCCACCAATGTAACTCGTAAGCTGGTGAATAAGTGTGTTTGCTGCATGGTGGTGTGGACTTCTGGACCTTCTTAGACCAAATGGATTTAAGCCTCTATGTGAACTACAAAGACCCTAAAAGTGCTGCATTGCAGCATCTCTCTTGCAATTGAGACCTTGTGTGACCACGGCAGCTCTAGGTTGTAGAAGCAAGAGAAGAGGGAGGATAAACTGGGGGGGGTTCTTGCAGTGCTGTGGAACCCTGAGGCTGCAGGTGGTGATGGGCAAACCCCACATCAGCAAAGTAAAGCACAGGGGTTTGCTGCTGAGCAATGTGTGACACCAGGATGAGCTGGGGCAGGAAAGTGCTGCTCCAGGAGCACTTTGTGTTAGTTTTCCTGTTCAAACACAGGTTCTCACCAGCAGCACTTGGCCCAGAGTGTTACCTGCCAAATTTCCTTTCCATTTGGCTTCCCACCTCCTGAAAGGTGCCTCAGGGGGTTCAGTACTGGGGTCATTCCTCTCCATCCCCTCATTTGCTCACTTTATTCCCCATGTTAAGTGGAAAACGGCTCAAATTTAGGCTTAACTTTGCACGTCCGACCAAAGCAACTGCTTTGGATGTGGGAGTGAATAACTCATCCTTATGCTCTTCAGAAGCCTTTGTGGATGTTCAAAAGCCTTTTCCTCTGCCCCAGGCAAAATGTCTCTGCTTTGAACTTCAGAGCTGGCAGCGCAGCAGTTTGGGAGCTGCAGAGCTTTGGATGTGGGCAGGATTTAGCCCAAACCCAGGGGTAGCTGCTTCCTGCCCTGCCCCAAAGGTCCTGCTTCATGTTAACTGCCCAAAGCCATTACTAGGATGGGGATGAGCCTGGACCAGCCACGACCTCTTGCAAGAAGAGCTGCTGGAGGAGTAATGTGCTGTGGCAGCTTTAGCTCCTACTGATGAGCTGCAGAGAGGAGTCCAAAGGAGCAGGAGAGGGAGAGGTTGCCCCTCGTGCCTCTCTGTTGACACTGCTTTATGAGGTGGGATGAGACATAAAGGTTAATGTGCTCAAAACCAGCCTCTGTGCAGGTTCAAGGGGTGAAGATGGTGGAGCTGGTGCTGGTTTGCAGGATCCTGCCAGCCTCCTCCTGGAGCTTTTGCACCCAGGTAGAAAGAATCTATCTATAGTGGCCAGTGGTAAAGCAAAGCACCCCAGAGCAGACCTGGCTTGGAGGTGTGTTTCCTCCTCTCTCTCCCCCAGAACTGATAGGTTTGGGCTTGTCCCACCTCTGCCTTGTTGCCCTTGAAATCAGAAGAGATTTAGGTTGGGTATAAGGAAGAAGTTCTCCTCTGTGAGGGTAAATTGAACACCGGGGTTGTTTGTTAACCCTTCATGCCCTGGTCAACTTGATCCAGATGATGGTTGCAGAGGAATTGGTTTTACAAACACCTCTTGCAGCTCCAGTTATTGTTTGCCAGGTAAAAGAGAAGACAGAGCATCACTGCTGCCTTGTGAGGTTTGTGGTTACAAATGATCCTGTCCTCCAGTAACACCCCCTTTGCTACCTTCCCTACCCAGGGCCTTAGACCAAGCTGTAGCTAACAAAGCTCTTCCCAATTCCCAGAACCTCTTAACTCATCCTCTTTGCCAGGATCCAATATTGAGAGGTTCAGATTGGCTTTTGCTGGAGGAGTCTCTAGAGAGTGAGATGCTTCCTTGCAGGAGGCTATTTCCATACTAAACTTCAGCCTTCTAACCCCAAGTGCTGGAGAGAGCTGGGTTGTGCAAATAAAAGCAGCAAGAGATGCTTTTAGCTGAGGAATACAACGTTTTCTTGGGGCCTTTTTGTATGCAAACCACTGCCTCTTGTTTTAATGGCTCTTTTTTAGTGTGTGGTTTAATTGGCTGGTATTGTTCTACCCTAAAAATAACTCTATAAAGCCCTTCTGCCACAGCAGATCCATTGCCCACGTGTATTTCGGCTCCAGCTTGCTTTCCTGGCTGGGCTTTCTCATTGTTCTTTCATGGTAGAAATAGGGAATCTGCTGGGAAACAATCTTCTAGGAGATAAAGTGGGTTTTTTAATGCCAAGCTGTTAGGGAAGGGATGTTTGCTGTGGACAGCCTTAGTTTGGAGGCAATGGGAGACCTTGGCATGTGTGTGGGAAGGATTCTGTCCTGGCATTGAGGCTCAGCATCCTCAAAAGAGATGCCGGGGCTCAAGGAAGACCAGAGCTTTAGGTGAGTTTGTGTGATGGAGCCTCTAATTGTGAAGACAACAGGGCTGGAGGTGTAGCCCTGGGCTATTTAGAGTGGACTTGTAGCAAAAGGTACGAGTCCTTCTCTCTACCTTGCACCTTAAGTGGATAAATCATAAAGAAAACTTGCCCAAAGTGTTTTAGCATGAGCTAAACTGCATCATTGCTGCTTCCAAAACAAAGTGGTTGATCTGGTTTAGCTGTGGTTGTTCCCTTCTTTTAACTCCTTCCCAAATGCAACTTGTGCTGATGGCCCAGATTGAGTTGAGATGATGTGGTGGCCAAACTGGATGAGAGGTGAGCAATGGGTTTGAGTAGGAAAACTCTTGTGTTGCAGGTCCCAGGTCAATAAAAGAAGGAAAGAGGAATAATTCTTGACAGAAGCTGATGGGGAGAGAGGAGTTAACACTTGAATTAGGGATGTGAAAATGTGAGAAGCCACTGCAGGAATGTTTCAAGGAAGAAAACCAAAGGGGCTTTTGCTACTGGAAATGGAATTGTGTGTTGGTTTTCTTTTGTATTCTCAAAATCACCCCTTGGAAAGCAGAAGGGAATTTAGATGATCCTCTGAAGGCAGAAGAGTCTGGTGCATGAAATGAGTTAATGAAGGAAAAAGGTATGTGGCTTATGCCAACATTCACCACTAAACTGAAGGGATGAAGCAGTGCTCAGTAGCTTCTGAGCATCTTGGAAGGGATATTTCTGCTCCTGATGCTCTGCAGCTCCTTATTTCTGGTGTTCAGAGCCATGTGTGCTGCTGTTCATGTTGTCTACCCCAGTTATTTACTGTTTAGTGCCAAGAACAAGGAGGAAACACTTTTGGAGTACAAAGCTTTATGCAACAGCCAAATAAGTGCACAATGTGTGTGGACACTGGGGATTTGGGAGGGAAAAGGGCTGAGGAGCACTGGGAGCACACTGTAACCACCAGAAAAGGCCAACTCAGTGTTTTGGGATTTAAAGCATCTCAGCAGCCCAATGGATTTTGTTGTGTTTGGCACCTGATTAAGCTGCCCTTAACCCAAGTGATCCCAAGCTGGGTTTAAGGCCAGGCTGACCTTACCCCATCAGCATTGAGCCACCTGAAGGAACAAATCCAGTTTAAATGGGGGGTTTTGGGGGTGCATCAAGCTGCCGGGGCAGGTTTGTTGGCAAATCAGGTAGGTTCCTTGTGGGAAAGTGCTGGGAGAACTCAGGACAGAGTCAGAAACGTCTGATGTGATCATTTGTGTGTGCTGGCCCCTATTCCAGCTTAGAGAAGCTGGAATCTCCTTTGTCTCCCCTCTTGCAAGCTGTGGGCATCTTGGAGATGGGAACTTCTGGGACCTGATCTTGTCTTGGCTGTTATCATCTTGATGAACTCAGTGACTTGGACATGGTTGGGGGGGAATTGAAAGTCCCTATTCCTGGAAGCAGCCTCTCAACCAAAGCTGCGAGATGCAGGAGCTCAAAGGTTCAGGTGTTCTTGCTGGAGGTGGATTCAGCTCTTAAATGTCTTCTCTTCTGAGAAGCTCTTAATCTATTTCTAATCTGTTCTTTCCTTCTTGTGAGGGCTCTTTTGATAGGAAGGTGTTGGGTCCTTTTGGAAAGCTCAAGGAATTGCCAGCCACAACCTCCGTGCTGGTGTGCAGAGACCAAAGAGAGGAATAAATCTCAGGTCTCACAGTCTTGGCAGCAAGAGCTACAGCAGCAAATCCCAGGCTGTGCATGAGTTTACTGGTGTTTCCCCTGGACCTGTGGACAAGGTGATCTGTAGGATTTGGGGAATTGCTGCAGCTTTAGCAAAGCTGCTTTTAATTTTGAGGCAGACGACTGCTGAGGTTGCTCAGCAGCTGCTTTAACCCACTGTGGGCGCAGAGGAGGAGCAGACCTGGGCACTGGAGCTGCTCTAAGGTGTCCCCTTCAGGAGCCTTCTCTTCTCCAGCTGCCCCAGCCCAGCTCTCTCAGCCTGGCTCCAGAGCAGAGCTGCGCCAGCCCTCGCAGCAGCTCCGGGGCCTCCTCTGGACCCATTCCAACAGCTCCACGTCCCTCTTGTGCTGTTCCCCAGAGCTGGATGCAGGATGATAGCACCTTTACTGGGAGGGAGGTTGCTTTGTCTCACAAACTCCTGCCTTCAGCACTGACAGAGGAAAAACCTCTCCAGTTTGGCTTCAGCCCGTTGCTACTTGGCTCACAGCACAGCAAGAAGCAGCCGCGCGCCTCCGCTGCTCTCTGCTTGCCATAACTCCTCGTTACGGTGCGAGTGCTGCGTGTTTCCAAGTGTTGGCCTTCTCTTTATTAAATGATGGCTTTATTTGGCCCCGGCCCTGTGTGCCAGAAGTGCTCTAAATGAAGAGCTGGGATTATCCGTAACGCAAACAGCTCCGCTCTGCAGCCTGAGAGCAAATGAAATGAAGGCGGCTCAATTGGATGATTGCTCTGAGCAATTGAAACCCAAATCCATCTTGCTGGGTTTGAGCCTCTCCTTTCCTCCTCTTGGTTTTTGGATGTGTGTTTGCAAATGAATGCTCAAAGATGGTGTGTTTTGAAGTCATTCAAAGCCCATTAGGGGATGTGCCTCGCTGTGGCTCATTGCTGTAGGAGGGGAGGATGCAGTGTCCTGGCCTTGCTGCAAGGGGAATTTAGGGGTGGGTTTTGTGGTATGTGGGCTGTGTGTATCCTGCCTAAACAGTTTGCAGGTCAGCTCCTAGAAGGGAGCTACAAGGATGCTGGAGAGGGACTCTTCATCAGGGACTGGAGTGACAGGACACGGGGTGATGGGTTCAAACTGAGACAGGGGAAGTTCAGGTTAGATACAGGGAAGAAGTTCTCTACAGTGAGGGTGCTGAGGCGCTGGAATGGGTTGCCCAAGGATGTTGTGAATGCTCCATCCCTGGCAGTGTTCAAGGCCAGGTCTGATGGTGACATGGTTTAGTGTGTGGTGTCCCTGCAGGGGGTTGGAACTGGATGATCTTAAAGTCCTTTCCAACCCAAACCATTCTGTGATTCTATGAGTAGAATTGTTTTGGGCTCTAAGCTGGATGAGCTTTGCTCTCTGCTGGCAGCATCCTACCCAGAGCGTGCTGACCCTGAGTTCCCAGAGACAACCAACTCCCTGTTAGTTACAGATTCCTGCAGATTGCTTTTTTAATACCAAACCCCACCAGTTATAAATAGCTGAGTGGTGCAAGGACAGCCTGGGATTCCCTCCTGAAAAGCATTTCCTAAGGGCGTTTGAGAAATTGCCAAGCTGTACATGTGCTGGGCGTTGTTAGACAAGTGCTGTGATTTCCAGGCGGGTTCTGCTTTAATGTGTTTAGCTCTTAAGAGAGAAGGTGCTTGAGTTCTTTCCAAAGGGAAGCAGTGTTGAGATGCTGTCCTTGGGGATCCTGGCTGCAGTGGGGGGGATGGCAGAGATACCTGTAGGTGAGTTTGTGTTTTCCATGTAGCTCCATGTCCAGCTCTGGGGCAACAACATGAGGGGGATGTGGAGCTGCTTGAGCAAGTCCAGAGGAGGCCATGGAGCTGCTGCGAGGGCTGGAGCAGCTCTGCTCTGGAGCCAGGCTGGGAGAGCTGGGCTGGGGCAGCTGGAGAAGAGAAGGCTCCTGAAGGGGACACCTTAGAGCAGCTCCAGGGCCTAAAGGGGCTCCAGGAGACCTGGAGAGGGGCTTTGGACAAGGGATGGAGGGACAGGACAAGGGGAATGGCTTGAACCTGCCAGAGTGCGCTCGGGGGCAGCAGCTCTTCCTTGTGAGGGTGCTGAGGCGCTGGCACAGGGTGCCCAGAGAAGCTGTGGCTGCCCCATCCCTGGCAGTGTTCAAGGCCAGGTTGCACACAGGGGCTTGGAGCAACCTGCTCTAGTGGAAGGTGTCCCTGCCCGGGGCAGGGGTTGGAGCTGGAGGAGCTTTGAGGTCCCTCCCAACATAAACCATTCCAGGATTCTATGATTCTTTTTGGGTTGTAATGGGCTCACAAAATGAAACTGTTTTGGGTGGAATTTTGTGGCCTGCATGGTTGGAAGTGGCTTTAAGCCACAAATTTGCTGTTCTGGGAATGTGAAGGTAAAACATGCTCCGGGAATCTTTATGGCTTGCGACTGAATTTACACCCCACTGCTGCAAGGGAAAAGCACGGGCACTGCTGATCAAGGCAGGGCAATGGCCAAGGGTCCTGCCAGCACCTCAGGGACACCCGAGGAGCACACTGGCTTTGCCTCCTCTCCCTCGGTGCCGGCTGCTGGAGGAAGGGCTTGATTAGATAACTGCATCGTGAGCAGCTCCAGCAACTGTCAGGATGGATAAAGCTCCCGTAGGCAGGAGTCAGAAAAGACCTCGATTATTTCCATGGTTTTCGAAGCTAGGAAAGGCCACTGGGATGGGGAAGGGTTGAAGGGAAGGCGGAAATGGCCAGAGGACAGAGGCAGAGGGGGGTTGGGGTTGATTTATAGGCAGACACAGTCGTCTTCTGATGTTTTCCACCTCAGTTTTGCCCCCTGAGGACGCGCAGGTGGCGGATATTGCATTGATTGTCGCATCCTTCAGTGCCCCGCTGGGGTTTGGGGCCAGCAAAGCTGCTCTGTCCTTGGCCCAAACTGCTTTTGTTTCCTTTGTATGCGACTGGGTTTGTTTGTATTTGGTTTTCAATTGGGTTCCTCCCTGTGGCTGCTGCTTTTCCTGCAGCAGATGAGTCAGTTGTGCAACGAGTTCAAGCTGAGACCGCTGTTGGGACAAAGTACATCCAGGGCAAAATAGCATTGTAAAGGGAAACAGCCACAGGACCACCTGATCCAGCCCCATTCAGGGTTAGGCAGGGATGCTAAATTAATGCCAATCCTTATTTTTCTTTTGGGAAAGAGGGGTTTTGGTCACAGCAAGCATCTGTGTGCGGCTGCACAGTGCTGAGCTTGGTGGCTGTGTTTTATCACCAAGCTTTGATTAGTGCTGACATCAATGACTTGCAGTTCTAATTTGTCTTAGTAACAGGAGCTTTTGTCCAACTGGTCATTAATGGCAATTAATACTTGCCCTGGGTGCTGCACCTTTGGCATTCACCGCAGATAAAGCTCTGCTAACGGTGGTTTTCTATCTAGAGCACACTTTTCTTATTGTGGATTTAATCTTTGGCAATATGGCCAAACTGATGTGCCTGTCCAGAGGCTTGTCAGGATTTGATGTCTCTTGGTTTTTATGCAAGAACAAAGGATTTATAAAACCCTTGGAGCTTTTATTACCCCAATAGAGGAGGTGGCTCTTGGTACTGGTTCTGTCAATCCATACTGGGTTGCAACAGGAATGCTGGTGGGAAGGCTGCTTGGGTGACTTGTTTTGTGTTGGGCATTTCTGCCTCCCACAGTAAGTGCTTCTAAAGCTCTGTCTGCAGGTTGTTTAGAGCTTATTTTCCCAGCTGTGTGAGGGCTGGACTTGCATCAATCGAGTAAGCATCACTGACTGCAGCAGGGATACAGAGTGATGAAGCTATTGCTAAAGCAGCTGGTGGTGGTTTGGGGTGTAAGAGGGGGGAAAAAAAGCCTTAACGAAATGAAATTGAGTTGTGTTTTGAGGGTGAAATTCAGTCCTGGGTGATATTCAAGTGTTAAGGGGAGGAGTAAGTTTGGGGGCAACAGCACTGTTGTCCTTGGGATGAATAATGCTGGTTTAGACCTGGTTTCATCACTGCTGCTTTATCCTCTGGCACAGACTCTGCAGCCCATGTGAGCCCACCCAACCACCTCTGCAGAAGGGGAATGGAGACTGAGCGCTTCTCCTCCTTCAATCTGTAGTAGGAATATAGGAGGTCTCTTCAGAGACCTGCTGCTAACAAGAAACTGAATTAAACTTACTGATGCTGCATCTCAAAATGGGTTTAAACTAGCAAATTGGTGCAGTCTGGGGAGCTTTTCCCTCCCTGGGACAGAGGCTGACTTCAGGGGAGGATGGTTATTCTTAGCAATAAGCTATTTAGTCTGAATTTCCTCATGCTTGGCCTGGAAATATCTTGGAGCTTGACAGACACATCCAAGGAAGCAGCAACTGGGGGATTAAAAGGATTTATGCATTTACTGTAGAGAAAATGGAGTTGGCTGTTAACTGTACTTAGTGCATGGATGTGGGTTCATGTGCTTTCTGCTCTGCTGAGGACGTGTGTGGTGGTAACTGGGGCTTTTGGTATCTCCTCAGAGCTTCCTGTTTATTTTGGAGGCTCTAAAACATGTATGAGCAGCACTAAATAGGGGTTAAAAGGCACTGAGAAGTGAGATGATCCTTTATTGCTCATTTTTGTTACTGCTCTTCTGTGTCTGAGCAGGTTTTGGGCTGTGCTCACCAGCAAAAAGCAACATTTTGGAGGTGGAATAAATCTTCTCCATTTATTTGGCCAGCAGAGATTCTCTTCTCTTAGTAGTAGATCCTGCTACTACTTGGTGCAAAGAGGAGCTATTGAGAGCTGGTATTGCTTGGCTTTGGGCTGGCTTTTAGCAACGCATATGGTGAGAAACAACAACTTTGGCATCACAGCAGGATGATGATCTTGAGAGGTGGTGGTGGCCAGTAACACCCCTTGGTCCATGGCTCTTAGACATTTTGGGTTTGTGGCTTATTTGATTTAAAGCATTTCATGTTTGTGGCTTGTACCAAAATACATCTGTCCTACTCATGGCCAGGATTGTTTTCTACCATGAGATGATGGCTTTTCTCTCCATGGTGTGGTTGAGCAGCGTGTTCAATGCCACACTTGTAGAGGGTTAAGGTTGCTTTCTGTGCTGCTGGGACTGAAGTTCAGCTTTTGGCTCCTTAGGACAACTTAGCAAAGGGGCTGGTGTTTCCCCTATTGTATTTACTTGTAGTGCTTTCAGATGCTCCTCCAAGGTGGGTTAAAGGATCTTATGCTGGCTACAAGAGGGAGCTGAACCTGGGAGGATTCCTTAGTGGGGATTGATGAGCATCGGGCTAACTACTTGCAATTAGCCCTGAAAGAGCAACTCCTGGCAGAGAAAAGCACCTCCCCACGGGCTGAGAGAACAATTGAATACCCCAAAGTGACCTGGAAGAGGCGAGACTAAGGTTGGAAAAGTTAAATGTTCCTGCTGGAATATACCTGGGAAAGGGGAGAAGACGAATTCCCACAGGCTACCACCAAAGAGGGTCCGTTACTGCTATGGAATTAGCTAAACTTGAAAAGGAATTCGGTCGGACTCCAATGGAATCAGAAACGGAGTGTGTTTGGGGAGATCAGATTTTACCAATAGAGAAGGAAGTTGAAGGATATGGGGGGACCACCGTCCACCCTGGTCCTTAACTCAAAGAGCTGGAGGACTTAACCCTTTGGAAAGGGGAGATCCCCTCGGCATCACAGGGACAGTCGGACCCCAACACAACCCTGTCCTGGTTTGAGCTGTAACAGTTCTTTGTCTTACGTTCTGTGACCCAGATCTGGTTTTCCCTCCTCTCCATCCTTATGGCTGAATTAACATCATCACTGTTGCACTAAAGACCCAAAGCTCAGCTCCAGAACATGACACAGACCTAAAAAGACTTGATTTTGACTCTAATTGAAGCCCATAGGGCTGTGCATCACCTCTCTGAAGCCCACTGCTTCCTTGAGACCCTACAGAGGAAAACCCAGCCCTGAAGCCCTTGGGTGTGCAGATGATGAACTTGGTAAACCAGTGGGATCTACTTAACCCAACCTCTTGTTCCAGCATGTGGGTTTTCAAGAGGGAAAAGGCCCATTTCCATGTTATTTGAGGTGCTCAGCAAGCAAGGACAAGGTCATAATTTTTACATTTCTCCTATAGGTTCTTGCTCTCCCTATATAGCATCCTCTATCATCAATGGTGGTTTTGGGCAGCAGGTCCCTATTGCCAATGTTGAGCACTAATACTGAGCTACCTGGAACCTTGATACACTTGGGAGGGTATTTTTTAGGTCCCTAATTTCTTGAAGGCTTGAGGAGAAGCAGGGTTCCATGGCTGGGCTGAGCAATGTTTGTCTGTCATCGGGGCTGTAAGTTGGGCTTTTGTGGTTGGAGAAAAACCAGAAACTACTCTGGAGTTCGAGCCAGAGGCTCAAAATTGAGGGGTTTTATGCCACTAGAGGCTTGGGTTTGCTGCTATTCCCATATGATGGAGTGTGTTGGTCCAGGGTCGATTGTGTGTTGGTGGGAAGGAGTTTGGAAAGAGTTGTATGTCTCCTTACAAGCCATGGCTTCAATGGATCTTCACCACTTCCCAGGCTATATACGAGCAGTGTAACCACACATTGAGCACCTGAGCTGTAAAATCTCTCTGCAATATCTGCTGTGACTTAGTGCAGAAAGATGCAGCTCTCTGCAATGCTGGTTGATGTTGGACACATCCTCCCCATCATAACAGCACAGATGATCCTGCAGCAGAGTCTTTGCTGGAAAAGCGAAGCAAATCACCCAAGGAATGTTTGCTCGGGGTAGAATTAGGGCTGGTTGATGGTGGTGGCTCCCAGGCTGAGTGAATCGTAACAAGCTTTGAGACTTCAAGAAGCTTTTGGGTTTTAAAAGAAGAAAATCTGCACAATTAAGGACCAGGGAACAAACAAGGCAAATATCTGCTCAGAATAATTTGTGGGTGATTAAACCTATCTCACTGCACTTGAGAATGGATGGGGAAGGTTGTTTCTTTCCCCAAGCTGCTGGGTGATTTCTGCAGCCCAATGGCTTTATTATTCAGTGTATTTGGCCAGGTATCTTGTGGCAATGGATTAAATCACAGAATCAACCCGGTTGGAAAAGACCTTTAAGATCAAGTCCAACCTTTACCACAGCACTGCCAAGGCCACCACTAACCCATGTCACTGAGGTGAATACCCACAGCAGAGATTAAACCTCAGCGCAAGATGAGGAATGGGTATAACAGGAAAACTGCAGCACATCCATCCTCTTTTCCCCCATGGAGACATAGGTCTGGACCCCACACAGACTGTGAGGTTGAGGTACAGGGGTGTTATTTGTAGGTTTTGAGTTATTTTTAGTGTTGGGGATGCATGGAATGAGTTCATTTGCTGTGGGTTAATTACTGAGGCTTCCTAATGGAGTGAATTGCAGTGATTCACTGTTTTGGAAAGAGCCTTTGGGGCTGTGGCATCCCAAGTGGGAAGCGCTGCAGGGAGCATAGGAAAAGGAATAAAATCCCTGTTTTTCTGACTTTAATGAACTAATAAATCACCTTTTTTAAGAACAAAAAAAAGCCAGGAAAAGACAAAACTGACACCGATGAGCTACAGCTTCATCTTTGTTTTGCTATTAACTTCCGTGCTGGCAAAACCTGATGTCTTGGGGCTACAAGCCCAGCAGTCTCTGTACACTTTGGTGTGTGATAGTTCAAATTATAAGTGATATTTTGCTGAAGCTCTGTCCCACTGTGTCCATTTTTAACCCAGCTGAGCTCTGTGCATTTGCATCCATCAGCTCCAGCACTGAGGCTCAGCAGAGGAATGGTCCAGAAAGGAGACACCAAGATAGTTAAAGTTGGGGGAATGGGGGGAATAAAGAAGTGACCCCAGTGACTGGGGACTTCTGGAAGGAAGCAGAAGCTCTGGGCACACATGAACTTGCAAATGCCCAGCGGAAAGCAATGCTGTCCTACCTCCTCTAATGAAACTGCAGGGCTTCGAGCTGCAGAGGCTGGGAGGGTCAGTCACTTCCCAAGGGGATAATAAACTTCCCAAGGGATATAATAGTGCAGGTTTGTGGAGGACTGCTCTGTCCCATGCTATTAGAAATGATGCTCTGCAGACTGCTGCTGACCCAGGGGAGATGTTTGAGTGTGATTGAACCAGAGAAGCAAGTGAGTCCTCATCTCCACATCACTTTTCCCACCAGCATGGGCACAGTGGCTGCAGTGTGATGCTGATCCTGGCACCTCCAAGCCCCGCTCCGCATCCTCCTCATGTAATCAGTGTTTTACAAATCAGCAAATTACATAGTGATGTTTTGGGTTTATTCCTGCTCATCATCTCCCAGCATCTCTTGCTTATTATCTTAACTCCTCAGAGCCATTTCTCCTCCCACCCCCCTGCTGCTCACTTTGTTCTTTATAGCTGCCATACTCGCAGTCGTAGCAAACCAGCTGTGCTGTGGTTTGCAGCAGCAAAGAAGAACCCCCACTTTAATCACTGCCTGCCCAGGAAAAGAAAATAGAGGCCAAGCTGTCATTTGAGTAATGCAATTGTACCACGGAAGGTCTTTTCATTTGCTGCTGTTTAATAAACAGGTTGGTGCTTTCAGCTGCTGCAGGAGGGGGTAGTGACACTGAGGGAAGTGTGGATTGTGGGTTCTGGTGCTTAAATATAGCTTGGACTTGGTGTGCAGTGTGTAGGGTTTCATTTGGAAACTGGCAGCTTGGTTTATTCATGGGCCAATAAAGAAAAACTACTCCCGTGTGTGGCTCGAGCATCGGGTGTGGAAAGGGTTGGGCTAATTTTTAGATTCATAGAATCCCAGCCTGGTTTGGGTTGGAAAGGACCTTAAAGCTCATCCAGCTCCAACCTCCTGCCACGGGCAGGGACACCTTCCACTAGAGCAGGTTGCTCCAAGCCCCTGTGTCCAACCTGGCCTT
>NW_009927394.1:11165-15858 GCF_000696875.1 Nestor notabilis | reverse complement strand
GTCCACCCAGCACACGGGGGGGGTTCTGGGCTCAAGCACACACTGAAGCTGAGTCACGGGGAGCTGCTTCTCACCCAACACCCCCAAGTCCTTTCTCCTCAGGCTGCTCTATCCTGTGTTTGTGCTGGGGATCGCCCCAGCACTAGGGCAGCACTTGCTTAAGGTCCTCTCCGTGTTTCTGGGGTGGCACCGTTGCATCTGCAAAGCTAAAGCTGGCTCAGTTGAGTTGCAGTCGGGTTCCTGGGCTCGCTGAGCTCCCTGTGCCAGTGATTTGTAATTAATATGCCAGGAGCCCCACTCAGGGGAAGAAGCAGCATCTTTATTGCAGGCACTTGGTATGCTGGCTGCACACAGCGCAGCCCAAAGCACCACCAGGGGCACGTTAATAGCACAGCTTGGTCCCTCGGAGGGTTTAGGGTGTTCTGCAGCCTCAGGGTTTGGTTTTACTGGGTTGTTATAGGAAACTTTCTGCCTTTAAAGCCTGGGGCAATTTGTGCAGTGGGAAGGGAATTCTCTGGGTATCCTGCAATGGAAAACCTCTCTCCAGCAGCAGCACCTCCTCGAATGGCCTCGAACCCCCAAAGTTTGGTTGCTGGTTGATGTCCAGTGGTTTGAAGAGTCACTGTTGGTCCTGAGCACTAAACACCAGCTGAGTCATTTCTTCCACTGGTTAATGATTGCTGGGGCCTGGTGCTGCCAGGAACAACGTCATGTTAATGATTAAAACCCCTAAATAAGGGTTTACTCCTTCCCCATGTGCAAAGTCACCCTCTGACTGTCCCCAGCTTCAGTAGGAGTGCCAGAGAGGGGGAATATATACAGGGATAAACCCATCCTGTTCCCATCACCCTTCCTGCTCCCTCCCTACCCTGACAGCATCATGCTGCAGCGATGGTAAATAGAGCAAAGCTTCATAGTCCTGTTTAAATGCAGGATTTATTCCACTCTGTGTTAAGCTTTCTAAGAGCTACTCCTGCCTCTCCCTCGTGTCCAGCTGGGTTGTGCATTATCCAGCCATTATACATTAGTATGAATAAATGGATGCTTTCAGGTCCTGTCTATTTAACTCTAAGTGCATCTCTAGAGATGGAAACAGAAAGTGTCCATATGCAGGAAGAGCACTTGTTCTTCATGATCTCCTCTGCAGGAAAAAAGCACAGTATAAAATGTTACTCACTTGGAGAAAAACAAGTTAATATAATGATTTCTGGGTGTCTGGTGAAGGGAAAATGCTGAGTTCCTGCTGGTGGATGTGAGGGTGGGAGCTGGAGGATTTGCCACTGCTTTTGCACATGTGCTTTTGTCTGAATGAAGGTATCTAAGCTTCCCAAGGGAAGTTGTTCTTCCCTGTGTGGGTGCTGAGGCCCTGGTAGGGGTTGACCAGAGGATCATAGAATAGCTTGGGTTGGAAAGGGCCATAAGATCATCTAATTCCAACCCCCTGCCATGGGCAGGAGCTGTGGCTGCCCCATCCCTGGCAGTGTTCAAGGACACAGGGGCTTGGAGCAACCTGCTCTAGTGGAAGATGTCCATGGCAGGGGGTTGGAAGTGGATGAGCTTTAAGGTCCCTTCCAGCCCAAACCATTCCAGGATTCCATGAATTTTTAAGGGGAATCCCTTAAATCCCACACATCCCTGACTGATGTTGGGATTGCTGCACACCAGCAATGCTCCCTACCAGAGCTCCAAGTGATAGTGACAATCAGCACTATCAGAAAGCAACTTCTCCTTTCTGGAGCATCCTGATGGTGTCATATAGAGGTACCTGGAGGGTTTTGTTCCTGTTCCCATCCCTGCAGGCACAACTATTTTTAGGAGTGAGTTGTGTGGCGTAATTAACCACGTGTGGAATATTGGGTGTTAATTACTAGCTGATGGGGAAATGGTGCTGGGGAAGAGCCTGTGATGTGATGTGCTCGCAGTGTTCTGCCCTGATTTACCCTGCCAGAGGGTTGGGGGTTGCCTGTGACTTTGGAGGAGGGGAGAGAGCCTGAAATTACTGGTTAAACCTCCAATGAGCTGAAGTGAAATGTGGCTTCAAATTAACATGGGAATTTTAGGCATTATTTACAGACCTGATGGGCTTAAGTCTGGTTTGAATCTGCTGCTTTGGACATCTCTCAGCTGTGTCACTGCCTGGTTGAGAGGAAAATAGTCTTTTTCCCTTGCTCTTTGCACAGTAAGTGGAGTTCTGAATTAGAGCGCAGCATACGTTATATCAATAGGTGAATGCGCAGCGGGTTAGTCACCAAGTGCTGTGATTTCTCTGTGCAACGAGCTGAAAAGAAGCCCTGAGTTCCCTGTGCAAGTGCAGTGTCAAACCTGACAGAGGTTAAAAACCCAGAGAACGGCAGGGGCAAAGTGGGTATTGTTCTTTCAATTGACTGTTGTCCTGGCTGAGGCATCCTTCAAAGGGTAGAGGAACAAAATCACATCTCCCCAAATGTCTCTGGTTCAGTGCTGGCTGTTGGGGGTTCTTATTCCAAGCAAAGGTTGGTAAAACTCTGGAGCTGTTGGAGCGAGGCCAGAGGAGGCCCCAGAGCTGCTGCGAGGGCTGGAGCAGCTCTGCTCTGGAGCCAGGCTGAGAGAGCTGGGCTGGGGCAGCTGGAGAAGAGAAGGCTCCTCAAGGGGACACCTTAGAGCAGCTCCAGGGCCTAAAGGGGCTCCAGGAAACCTGGAGAGGGGCTTTGGACAAGGGATGGAGGGACAGGACACAGGGAATGGCTTGAACCTGCCGGAGGGGAGATTGAGATGAGTTCTCTGCTGTCACCTTGCAGCCTATATGTTAAAAGGAAAGGGACATGATCTCTTCTGCTACACCTGCTATAAGCTGGGTTAAACACGGCCTCTGCATTCTTTGGTACAGCCCTGAGTTGCTATTATTTCTTCAAACCCTGCTTTAAATTCTCCATTTGGCTTCCCCAGAGACAAGCAGCATCTTCCTCCCAGGAGGGTTTGAACCACTTCCCAGGCCACGAGCTGCATTGCAGATGATGCCCCTTTTTCTTCCCATCTCTGACCCACAAGAAATCAATCTGCCAATACAAAGAGTGCTCCTCTTTCTTTGCTGGGTGCTGCTCTGCATCCTCAGAGACCACCTGCAGACACAGTTTTTCCAGCTGCCTCTTTTTGCTCTCAGTTAAACATCACTTTTACACTCTCTAGTTCTACGTTGTACAGCCATACAACTGTTTCCAGGAACCGTGCAGTCTCCTGGTGCTGGTTTCCTGCTCCTCACACCTTTTCTTCCAAGCATTAAACCTCACTGAGCCTGGGTGTAATCACTTCTCTTCCCTTTTTCCTACTCACGCAAGCGCTGGGCAGCTCAAGGTGGTGTTGAAAGGGAGGTGTTACACGCAGTAGCAAGATACAACAGGTAAATCTGGACATCGCTGGGCTCCAAGTGACTGCTTGGGGGGCATCTATCCCTGTTCCAGCTAGATTTTGGGCTGCCACTTCCCCCTTTCCTGCTGCAGGATTGCAACGGTTTCTTTCAGCCCTGGTTGCAATACATTTGCTGTTAACAACTTGCTAGAGATCAAATTATACATCAATCGTTGGAATAACTATTAGAGTAAAGCTACTTCAACCTACTCTAATGGAAGGTGACCCTGTGGCAGGGGGATGGAGCCGGAGCAGCTTTAAAGTCCCTTCCAACTGTGATTCTATGTGATTCAACAGAGCTTTGCCGCGCTCTCGGCAGCAGCACCAAGCACCAACCGCAGCAAAGGGTTAACGCGGCCGCTTGTGCCGCTGCTGCCTCCCCACCGATCGCTCCCTGCTCCTGCCAGGCGGAAGCTGGAGCCGCAGCCCAAGTTCAAGGCTCGCTGTGTGCATGTGTCCGAGCTGCCTGGAGCAGGCAGGGGCCGGCGGGCAGCGAGCAGAACCCCTCTCGCCGGAGCCGCAGGGATGGCTCCAGCCGCCGGGTGCCGGAATTCCCACCTCTATTACTACAGCATCAAATTTGCTCTGTCCACTTATGCCACCCTCTTCTCGGTAGGTGCTCCGGTTGTTTTTGTGTCCTTCCTGGTGTTTCCTCCCCCCCCCCCCCCCCCCCCACGCCCGGGCCCCCCCCCCCTCCACCGTGTGGCTTGGATTTTACTTGTCAGTATCCACATTTCCCCTTCCAAGGCACTAAATCCTTGGGGTAAAACCTGGCGCTGCGAAGCCGCTCGTGCTTGGCGCTCGCTGGGTCCAGAATGGGCATTTTGGGTGAAACAATGGGGTTTGGTGGATTTAAGCTCACC
This sequence comes from Nestor notabilis, assembly GCF_000696875.1. Classification (NCBI taxonomy): domain Eukaryota; kingdom Metazoa; phylum Chordata; class Aves; order Psittaciformes; family Psittacidae; genus Nestor; species Nestor notabilis. The sequence goes on along the minus strand of NW_009927394.1, from coordinate 11,611 downwards.
TCCCTGCAACTGCTCTTCCCTAGAAGCCCTCTTGCAAATCCCTTGTGGCAGCGAGTCACGTTTTTGAGTTATTTGGAGCAGAAACAAGGAGATTTAATGGGTTTATCACGCAAGAACCCGTTGGGTGGTGGTGTGAGCTGGATCCCCCCTGCCCCTCTCAACCTGTGCCTTTACCTTGTTCAGTAGGGACAGGGCATGGATGTAGGCACGGAGCAGGGAGTATTGTAGCCAGGTTGGTTATTTTAAGAGGTCAAACTAAAGCTTGTTTTTCAGCTGTATTGAACCATTAAGCTCCACTTGGGGCCAAGCTTCCCTGGCAACTGGGAGGTGCGAGCACATGTCAGAGCAGGGGAGAGGAACACCAGACATTCCCCATGTGCATCCTCAGTGAATGCATGAGAGATGGAGTTAGCATCTTCCTGGAGTTCATCTTGCATAACCCAGCC
>NW_009927394.1:4279-11152 GCF_000696875.1 Nestor notabilis | reverse complement strand
CTGCTGAGGGTTAAATAATCCTCTTTTGCCCACGCATGGCTTCCTGCTGGGTGTGTAGAGTGGAATGTGCACCCCATTGTATAGGTGTCACTGCAAAAATACCTACGTGACTTCCCAGGCAGGCTGTGAATGTTAAACAGGGTCAGAAGCACTTGGAAAAGGCCTTTTCCCCCTTGTTAATTAGTTTCTTTTTAATGAATGAGCTCAGTTGGGAAGGCAGTGCTTGCCCTTGCTGGCTGGAGATGGTGAAGCCATCGTCTCCCTGCACTAAATGGCTTGTGCCCATCCCAGGGCACGAAGGAGAATAAGAAGTAAGAATAAAGTGGTATTTGTAGAATATGTCACTGATTTCTTCATACCTGCTGGGGAGGAATGTTTCCAATGGGAGAGGAGGTTCAAGTATCTCCCATGGGGTGGCCAGGACCCTTGAGTGCCTCCCATTGCATCCAGTGATGCTAAAGAAGTCCAGTTTCTTGAACCCACTTGTGGCTGCGGTTTGAGTTTTGGGCTAAGGACAGTGCAGTATCCGTGCTTGCAAAACCAATCTGTGGGCAACCCTATGAGTTTGGATTCTCTAAAGAGCTGAGTTTTGCTCAGGTTGAGGTTTCCCCAGATGCCTTTAAGAGATGGGGAGGAGGAGCAGGGGTTTATTTTCACTTTTCATCTGAACCCAGGTCAGGGCTGTGCTTTGCAAATGTAGATGAACGATGGGACAATCTTGATGCCAGATGCTTATTAATTGATGGGACATTCTGGGGGCTCAGCAGACTCTCTAGAATGAGAGTGTCCAGCAGCAAGAAGAGACTCAATTTCCCAGCAGCTGGAAAATAACTGCAAAACCCCCATTTGGAATCACTCTGATCCAGTCTGGGATGGTCCTTGCATGGAGATATCGTCACATTGAATCCGTGCAGATACAGAGGAACTTTGGGTTAGATATAAGGGAGAAGTTCTTCCCTGTGAGGATGGTGGGACACTGGCACAGGGTGCCCAGAGAAGCTGTGGCTGCCCCATCCCTGGCAGTGTTCAAGGCCAGGTTGGACACAGGGGCTTGGAGCAACCTGCTCTAGTGGAAGGTGTCCCTGCCCGTGGCAGGGGTTGGAGCTGGAGGAGCTTTAAGGTCCCTTCAACACAAATCAGGCTGGGATTCTATGATTGCACAGCTCCTGTGAGCTTTTCAGCTGATGACCTACTTCTGTTCTCATTTGCACATGTCACCATATTAATTCAACCCTTGTGAGCCTTGTAAACCAGATGTGACCAGGTCTGGGCTTCCCTCTGGCCAAATGCACTCGATAGGAAATGATTGTGTAGGAGCTTCTTGCTTGTGTTGTATGAAGGCTTTGAACATTTAACCCTCCCAGAGCAAAAATTCAGTGGCACAAGACTTGAGTTGGTTCACCAGGAAGGACTGAGGAGGTTTGGGGTGAGATGCACCACTGGGTTTAGAGCTTTGTGTTGTCCCTGCAGAAAACTGGACCTAGTGCTTCTAGATCTTTTCCAGTTCTTTCCTGTAATGAAAGCATTTATAGGTGGGAAAATCAGTAAAGTGAAGTGGGATAATCTGGAGAGTGCCTTTAAACCAAACACAGAGCAAAGGGCAGAGATGTTCGAGCATCACAAGTTGGACCAGCTGGTTTTATGCAAGTAGATTTAATCCTCATGGCCAAGGATTCACTGAAGCATAGATTTGAAGAACTGCTTCTTTCCTTATCTTACTTCTCCAATACAATTGAAAACTGCTGGTTTAATTGACCCTTATAAAAGCATATTTTTCACATTCCTATATACCACCAGCAGTTAAGAAGTATATGATGTACCTAATCACTGTATTATTAATCCCACGATTCTATCTTTCAATGACTAAAAGCCTTCAGCATTTTCTGTATCGTGACTTCTCACCTGTATGTTACAATGGAACCTCCTGAGGAGGAACAGGAGAGCCCTGTCTGCCCGTTTGGTCTTCAAAATCTGGGAAGAAGGATTCTCCTGTGAGCTGGGATTTGGAAAACAAGAGTTTTCCCCTTGCTTTTTCACCCCTGGTCATTCATGGAGAATGAAATGATGCCCCATTCTCCATGCTCCTCCCTGGACCGCTGAGCTCTGACTCAGCATCATCTGGCTGATGGGGTCTGCGTGGGCTTGAAGCCACCGTCATCATGACTCTTTGGTGTTCTTGAGTAAGGACAAATCTGCTCTTAGCATGGTCTTGACTCATGCAGTGAATACAAGATTGTGTTAACATCCCCTCGGGTTCATGGTACCTGTTGGCACAGAGTAACTCCTATCACTTGAGTCTTTGGGTCTTGGTGAAGGGGAATGGGGCATCTCTTAGGAGTGTAGAGGGGTTTAAAGTCAAGGTAGGACTGTGCCTGTTGCTTGTTAGCACTGGGAGGACAGTGCAGGTCTCTTGTGAGCGTGGGGTAGTCAAGTCATGCAAGGATCAGAAGCAATCACAATCACAAGCCCATGGCTTGAAGTTGGGAGTTTGCAAAGCTCTCTTCAAGCTCAAGCCACCCATTTGGAACCCCCCAACCTTGTCAGCAACCCTGAGCTGTGTATTCTGTGATTTCCTATTCTTTAATTGCATTTCATCCCCACTTCTTGACCTCCAGCTCTCTAACTGACTGCAATCGGTGGGACAGGGATTTCCACTTCTAGCTCTTCTCTTTCCCATGTCCCTAACGTGCCACCCTAGCTCTTTCCTTGCCATTAGATAGAGAAATACCTGGAGAGGAAAAGCAGCATCTCCATTATCCCACTAAGTTGGAGCTGCACAAAAGGCCTTGCTGCTCTCCATCCTCTGCCCACTCAGCTCCTACAAGCTCCAAGCAGCATTAACGTCAAGCAGGGCTGAAATTAAAACCAAAGGTGATTTCTTCCCAGCTTGGAAGAGGAGAATTGATGCAGGACACCTTCACCACGAGGGCAGGAGGAGATGCAAGCCACCCCCTTGGCTTTCCCTGCGTTGATGGCTTGATGGTGTGGTTGTTATCAGCTAGAAATGGGGTGATCAGCCTCTCGTTGGAGGATAAGTGAGGTTTGCTTGTTCTCTGCTGTGTTGCAGAGCAGTTGTAATTGCTGCTGCCTGTCCTGGTGTTTGCACTTTATTAAGGTGATCATCAGGCAATTAATATGTAACTACAGAGGATTTACCAGCAAACTTCATTATGTGCCTTCCCATGTCACTGTCTGTGGGTGGTAGGAAAGGGTTGCGATGCCAGGAATCAAGAATATCCGCACTGATTGAATTTGCACGGCAAAACCAACCCCCAGAGAACCCCGGTGATGGAAACCAGGGCAGCCAGGCTACGCAAGGGGTGATGCAAACTTCTCCTGCTGCTTCTGATGCTCATCTCCGGCCAAAGGGCGATGGGATGAGCAGGTTTTGATGAAATACATCATTATTCCCCTTGTGTTTTTTTTACAGGCTTTGACGTTGCTGCTTTGCTCCAAATCCATCATTTCTTCCACAGCAATGTTGCTTTTCAGGGAATGCTGCCCTTTCTCCCCAGCTATTTTCCACCCAAATCCCTCTGCCGCTCATCTTGCAAGAGCATCACTCCTTGCTCTCTCTTCCAAACCTCATTATATCGCAGCGAGCCTTCCTTTGCAATCTGTCTTTTCTGGGAAATGTGCCTGTACATCCATTCCCTTCCTTGAGGTGTGTGTTGCTTTGCAAGATGCTTTCTTAGAAGCAACTGTTAGGTTTTATTTTAATTGGAGGCTGCTTTTTCAGCCAGCGGGGCTTGGAAATGGGCTGGGATCCAGCCTGCAACACTAATCCTTAGCAAAGTGGGTTGCAAGGGGCTGGGTGGCCTTTTGAACTAGAAGCTTAAACAAAGAGAGAGCCAAGATATTCATAGAATCATGGAATGGTTCGTGTTGGAAAGGACCTTAAAGCTCCTCCAGCTCCAACCCCTGCCCCGGGCAGGGACACCTTCCACTGGAGCAGGTTGATCCAAGCCCCTGTGTCCAACCTGGCCTTGAACACTGCCAGGGCTGGGGCAGCCACAGCTTCTCTGGGCACCCTGTGCCAGCGCCTCAGCACCCTCACAGGGTGCATTTCCTCATTGCATTTGCATGGCAAACAAGCAGTGCATGCCCTCCTCCAAAAAAGAGGGGTGTTAAGCATAGCACTGTTTGGGGTTTTCCCTACCAAAGGAGATGGCCACGGTGCTGCTGGGAGGAAGGACCAGCACCACTCTGCAGCAGCTTCATGCATGCCACGTGCTTGAAGTTTTTCAGAGGTACTTTCCAGCCCTGGAAAAGCTATTTTTAAGCAACTTGTGTCCATCCTGAAAACCTTCCTCAGTTTCTTTCCCTTGGAACTGGTGAAGTCCATCCCATGCATGCTGCTTCCTCAGCCCCAGAGCATCCAGCCCTGGTACCCACCTCTGGGTTTGCTCCGTGCACTTTCCATGATATCTTCCCTTACTCTCATCACAGATGGACTAATTAAAACAGGGAAAGTGGTTCTGATTGACATGTGGGATTAGCAGGGTACCCATGGTGAGCCTTAATGTCTACCCCCCGCCTTCCAAGCCAAATATATTTCCTGGGACACTGTATAAGGGATAAACATCAAATCAACCTTAATCCCAATGCACCAACCTGATGCTTAAAATAGAGTCTAAAGATGAAGCTGTGATTAAAAGCCTGTGATCAGAAATAAGTCTTCAAATAACTAAAGTGCCTGTAAAATACCACAAGTCTACATTTCACTTTCTGAGAGATTTCAGTTCCTTTGTAGATAAGATGGAGCCTGGAAGCAGACAGTGATTGATAGACATGAACTAGCTACACAAACACACCAGAACTGGCGTCCAGGTAGATTGGAGAAGTATCACCCTCTCAATAAAACAAAGATTGTGCATGAAAATGAAGGCTTGGATTGTTGGCGTGAATTAGCAGGAAGAGTTTGAGAGAGCTCATTAGGAGCAGCGAAGCCTCTTGGAAAGGTGAAAACGATGCAAAATGAGTGCAAAGAGGGTGTTTTGTTCTCTCTGGAGATGCGGTTTTTGATCTCAGGGGTCTGTGGCCTGGGGGCTTTCTCCCGGGAGGTGATTTGGGATCGGGGTGATGCAAAACGCAGCAGGAAAACGGCTCCGGATCCTCCTGCTTTTCCTTGCTGACCTTTTCAGGTGTCAGCTCAGCGCCAGCGGAGGAGCCGCTCGCCTCGAAGCGCTGCGATGGGAGCAGCTCCTGACAGCACGAAGCGCTTGGGGCAGCGCTGCCGCCTTTGATGGGGAAGGAGCTGAAGGGTTGCGAACAGCCCTTTTTGGAGCCTGCTTTCTCCCAGCATCATTAGGCTCTTTTTCAATCAGAGCTGTTTCAGTGAAGGGGGAGAGAGAGGGGACGAACAGTGTCCTAAATAATCCGTTGTTTTTCTTTATGGCACTTTTCATCCAGGGATCAAAAGCGCTTCTGAACTGTGCTGTGAGCTTCATGTCTAATTGTTGGCGCTGGCGTATGAAGGGAGGGTGAGCGGGTTTGGGTGCAATTCGGTGCTCAAGCCAGGGGTGAAATGAGTCCTTCTGGGGCTGGTTCTAAGAGTGGAGCTTGGGAGGGTGCAGTGGAGGTGTTAATCAGTGTTGGTCCATCAAACCCAAGGCAAGGGCCAAGTGGAGCATTCAGACAGACCAGAAAGGTACAAGCAGGGAGGGGAGAGGAAAAACCAAGCAAAACCTGCCTTAAAGCTTAAAACCATATTGATAAAGCTGCGTTTATACATCCCCTTCTCACCCAGAGGAGGAGCAGCCCGGCCCTGAGCAAAGGGGATGTTCTGGGTGCTGACAGCACCATTTGGGATTGGATGTTAAATGCTCTGGAGCTGGGTGGGTTTTCCTTGGCTGTCTGGGATATTTCCCACCTCTCTCTCTCTCCCTTGAAACCTCTGGTTTTCCTGTCTGGAATCCGAATTCCATCCCCTGCTTCCCTTGCAGATCCTTGGCCTCACGATCTTCTGCGTTGGGATTTACGCCGAAGTGGAGAGGCAAAAGCACAAGACCTTGGAAGGGATCTTCCTGGCTCCAGCCATCATCCTCCTGCTGCTGGGCTTCACCATGTTTGGGGTCTCCTTTGTTGGCATGGTGGGGAGCCTCAGGGACAACCGGACGCTGCTCAAAATGGTAAGGCCATTACCACGCTCTCAGTGCAGCCCTTGGGGTGGTCTGGGTGACCTCAGGGAGGGAAACTGATGTGTCCTAAAGAGTCACCACCACGACTTCCAGCTATGATGTGGCCCTTCCTGAACTTAAATGCTTGTATGATGTGATGCTCGGTGCTCTCAGCTCAGCCATGAAGTCAGTGGATGGGTAATGAGGAAAGGATATATTTAATTGCAGACCTGCCACCCTAATTTTCCTGTTATCCGTGGCTGAATGCCTCCCAACGGCTGCTGGAAGTGCTGCTGCCTTCCTCCTGGAGTAACAAGGGAGTTATTTTTGGGGCTGAGATCTCATCTCTAGTGGAGCAAAGTCTCCACCATCAAGTTTATTTTAGCTGTGATAATGACAATAGCAAATAGCTTTGATTCCTTTTGCAAGGGAGGTTGTAGCAGAGGCAAAAGTTACCACTGAAGTCCAAACTGGAAGTGATCTGGGGCACTAGGGCAAAGCTGTTCACTCCTAACCTGCTTTCCAGGGGTTTTGCTGGTATGTTGAGCATCCAACCACCCGTCCCCATCGCCTGCCCTTGCTCAGGAGCAACATCTCTGCCTCCACCAAGGAGCAGCAGCATATAATCATAGAATCCCACACTGGTTTGGGTTGGAAGGGACCTTAAAGCTCATCCAGCTCCAACCCCTGCCCCGGGCAGGGACACTTCACACTAGAGCAGGTTGCTCCAAGCCCCTGTGTCCAACCTGGCCTT
>NW_009927394.1:0-4217 GCF_000696875.1 Nestor notabilis | reverse complement strand
AGGGAAGAGCTTCTGCCTCAGAGCTCATCTCAATCTCCCCTCTGGCAGGTTCAAGCCATTCCCCTTGTCCTGTCCCTCCATCCCTTGTCCAAAGCCCCTCTCCAGGTCTCCTGGAGCCCCTTTAGGCCCTGGAGCTGCTCTAAGGTGTCCCCTTCAGGAGCCTTCTCTTCTCCAGCTGCCCCAGCCCAGCTCTCTCAGCCTGGCTCCAGAGCAGAGCTCCCCCAGCCCTGGCAGCAGCTCCGGGGCCTCCTCTGGCCTCGCTCCAGCAGCTCCACATCCCTCTTGTGCTGTTCTCCAGGGCTGGACCAGGGCTGCAGTGGGGGGGATCTCCCCAGAGCACAGCAGAGGGGCAGGATCCCCTCCCTGACCTGCTGCTCCCACTCCTTTTATAAGCTGAATTCCCTCTCTCTAGATGAGGGCAAAGCTTTTCCATCACCCTCAGCCAGGGCCAGCATCCGCTGCTGAGCTCCGTGACAGCTCTGTGGGTAATTTGGTTGTTTCCAATGCTCCCTTGGTGAAGAAGATGCTTTTGGATGAATAATCCGTGCTGGTCCATGGAGCCTCCCTGCTGGCGCACGCGTGCCTCGCATCGCTAACGGCTTGTGTAGCACCTTCCTCTCCCACTGCTTCGGGTCGATTGGTTTATTAAAATCAAACACTCTTGTTCTGACTTGCAATATTGCTCTTAAAAACTGAGGTTTTCCCCATTGGATCCCTACTGCGGATGCCTTCTGCTCTGTTTGGGAGCTACCCCCAACCCTGGGTGTTTGGAGGGGTCTCCAAGTGAATGGCCAAGGACACCGTGTCCGACTGATACTTGTCCAATAGCCCTGGTAGCTTGCTTGCTTAACAGTTAATTTGTTATTAATACTCTATCAACTGACTCTTCTTTCTCTTTGGATGTCTATGGTAACAGTGGAAATTTGCCAGGGCTCAGTTATACCTCTAACATACAACACTCTCTTTCCTGTGCATCAAAACAACTCGAAAGCCCTGTATTTCTTTATGATCGAAGCCTGGAAAACAGCTTTCTGCCAAAGCTGAAGCTACATTGCTTGTGGAGAACACTTCATCTTCTTTTTCATTTATCTGCTTTTAAAGTGATACCATATTGTGTTCATCCTCTCCAGGCTTATTCCGAAGCAGGGGAAGTACTTCAAATTCCCAATAATATTTTTTGTCCCTGTGCTAATACTCATGAATCGTGGTTAATCCTCTATTTCCACAACCCAGACTCAATTTGGAAGTGGAAAACAGACTCATCAGAGGATAGGAAATCTCCTCCTTGGAGCGACAGAAACTCAAGCTCCTTAACTGTATTTCACAGGTTGTCGACTGAATCAGTTCTGCAATGGGCACAGCTGAGAAAAAGCAATAATCCTGCCCATTTGGGTTGCCTTTTTCTCCCTGTGGATATAAGCAGCTTCACGCCTGCCATGTGGAATAAACACAGCAATACCCGGGCAAGTCATCGCTCACAGTAACACTTGCATCCCTTTTGGCGAGGATCTAAGAGGTGATGTTTGTCTCGTGTCAAAATGTGTTGTGGTTCTGGGTGGTGGGGTTTTGGGGTTACTCAAGGCTCCTCACCTGCCTTTAGTGCAGAGCAGCACAGTTGGTCCAATACTACATTAATACTTATTCTCCAGGAGTAGATAAGGGAAGTGATTATTTCAGAGAGTCACAGAATCGTGTAGGTTGGAATGAACCTTTAAGATCATCGAGTCCATGCATTAACCCACCTCTAAATAAACCCACCACAGTCCACCACTAAACCATGGATCCACTGAGCTGATATCTATTTCTGACAATGGATCCAGTCTTGGAGCTGCAACATGCTTTCACCAAAGGATGTATTCAGCTCGATGGGCATCAGCACGAGGAGAAGTGTGTGACAGGAGTGAAGCATTTTGGAAATGCTCTTGATGTGATATGTAAGAGTGTTCTTTGTGCACACAGCTCACAAATAAGGGAGATATGTGTGGTCTCCATAGAGGCAAAACTTCTGATGTTGCCTCTTCCTGTAGGAAAAGCTCATAGCAGACAACAAAAAGTCACTTAAAGCGCATCTCTAAGAGCCCAGATGTTGAGTGTGGGTTTGCATGTCCACCTCTGGCTCACTGCTGCCTTGGGTGAGCCACAGAGGACTTGCCTACTCAAAGGGGTTGCAGATCTTTATGGGAGCAACCTTGGATTAGTGTTTTCCTGGTGGAGATGTAGCTTATCCCAGCAAAAGTGCTTTATCCTTGTATCTTGAAAGAGCTCCCTGGTGAGACTGGGCTGTGTTGGAAAGACCGTGGTATGGTTTTATGGTGCTGAATTACTCAATGTTTTCTTGTGCTCTTACCTACTTAGGTCACACTGGCAAGACTGTGCCTAAGCCTGGGTTTCCCCACTGTGTTTATGTTGGAACTGTCCATGAAATGCGTTAGCATCTCCATCCATCACCCAAAAGTGGGTGCTCATGCCAGGAATTCATTGGGGGGTTCACTGTGGGATCACCTCTGTCATGCAGAAGCCTCTTGTGGTGTGGGAGGCTGGGGCTTGCTTTCATCTCTAGCTGTTTCACACCAGTTTTCTCCTGGTTTTTACTGGGAAAACTCTTACAAAGTCATTATTGATTAGTGGGGTTTATAATCTGTTCACCTTGAGGGGGAATACGGTGGTGCAGGGACCGCAGAGGAGAGAGCTCTGCCCCTAGAACCAACCTAGTCGATTCTGTGAGCCCCAAAACCAGTCTCAGGACAGACCTTGGAGATTGTGTCATGAGGCAGCATAGAAACACATGTATTGATGCTGAAGAAAAATCAATACATGAATCCCTTTGAGCTCTTAGGAGCTTGCATGTGCAGATGCACTGCAGCTGCTAGAATGCTTTTGCGGGGAACCCAAGCTAATGATGAGCACAAAACCACCCCAGACTTCAAGTAGCTATGAAAAACGACTTACCTCTTCATCTAAAAATGTCCTGTTAATGTGGAGAGCAGGCAAGAAACTCCTCTCTCCTTAGGAGCAAATACTTCAATGCCCTACAAAAATCCATCAGGTAGCACTTGAGATTAATAACCTATTCCTTTCCCACCTGAAATGCTGTGGGTGTAGGTGCACATGTGCTTGTTAGAACCTCATTCATCTCAGTCTCTTACTGCTGAGAGGTGGATTTTTGTCTTCCTTAGCCCCCTGGAGACAAATCTGCCAACATTTCTCTTGGACAAGACAGTCAGGAAAGCTCCTAAATTTACTACTTGATGTATTATTCCAATATACCCTGCGAGGCACAAATTACACTTTGGTTTTAATCTTTTCCTTATCAATCTTATTCTCTCCAGTCATTACTTGTCACCATCACACACAACCTGGCTTTTAGCTGGTATAAGCCAGATTATCATGTCTTTAATGACATCTCTAATAACCCAAGCAAAATCAGTTTCATAAAGCCACTGCCCACTTGCAATTCTCAGCTCAAGTTTATTAAAAGCCTGGGGAATTTGGCTGCTGGTGTATGGAATTGATGTTACAAACACTTGGATTTAATAGATGGGGGAAGAGTTTCTCTTCGGGAAATCAAGTTGCTTCTGTCACCATTAACGTTTGCGAGGCTTGTAGAGCTGCAGGCTGGCTGATGAGGATGGTTTCCCTTTGCTTTGAGGGACCTCAGGGTGATTTAGCAACTAGACTGCAAAAATCAATGTTTCTCCAGCTCAATTAGAGAGCTGGGGAGAGGTGGGATGGTTTGGTCTCAGAACTGGGAATGCAGTGGGAGAGGCTGCTCCGGCAGTCGGGATTTGCAGTTGAATATGCCCAAATTTTCTCCATTTCATGGCTTTTTAAGAGCTGTTTTTGCTAGAAATGTATCATCTCACTCAGCATTTCCTACCTGGGAGCTTGGAATCTGTGTGTTCATCCCATGGATCATTTAGCTTCCAGAAAGTCATTAATACCATGAATTTTTGGAGGCAGTTTCAATAGAGTTGATTTTCTTTAATTGCAGACTGGAAGAGAGATGAGGGTCCAGGCAGGCCAAAAAGAGCCAGTTTTTCTCTTTTGCTTTTCCATTGGGTGAGGGTTTTGGGATCCTGCCTTGGGGTTGCCAAAATTTGCCATCCCAAGGCAGGACTTGACCTTGGGTTTGTGGCAGCAAGAGATCTGCTGCTACCACAGTTCTTTTGGCCTTTTGCAGGTGACTTCATATATGTGTGTGTATATATATATATATA
>NW_009927393.1:0-1050 GCF_000696875.1 Nestor notabilis | reverse complement strand
TTTACCCCCAAAATTCCCCCCTTATCCCCACATCTCCTCCTTTTTAACCCCGAATTTACCCCCAAAATTCCTCCTTTACACCCCAAATTTCCTCCCTTTACTCCCAAAATTCCTCCTTTTACCCACCAAAATTCCTCCTTTAGTCCCCAAATTTCCTCCCTCCCCTTTAAAACTCCTAATTTTATCCCTTTAAACCCCTAAATCTCTCCCAGCTCCAGGATTGGATCCAGCAGCTGGGAAGAGCTGAAGGGAGAAGGCGGGAAAAGGGGGTGCTGTGCATCCAGAGGAACCCCAACCCCGTGGAGAGGGGATCCCGCCATCCCTGTGGATCCAGGGAGCTTCCCAAGCGCTCACCTTGGGGAACTTTGCAGAAGACCTTCTCCATCTTCCTCATCACCACATCCTGCAGGAAGTAGTTCCGATATTTCTTCCCCACATCCACGGGCACCATCTCGGGCTCCTGGAATTTGATGTTCTCACATCTTGGCAATGGGGAAAGGAAAAGCAGGATTGAGCCCTGGGAGCAGGGAAGGGAACCCGCAGCGGGAGAAGGCTGTAACAGTCATTTAGAGCAACGAGAAGAGACTGACCTGATGAAAGTGCCTTTGATGTCCTGGAAAAGGAGGAATCCGGGTGGGAAATGAGGAGAAAGAGAAGGAAGATGAGGGAAGAGCAAGCCCAGAGTGGGAGAATCTCCTCATCATGGAATGGTTGGGGTTGGAAAAGACCTTAAGCTCACCCAGTTCCAAGCCCTTGCCACGGGCAGGGACCCCTCACTCCACACCAGGATGCTCCAAAAGCCCCATCCTTAAAACCACTGCCCAGGGATGGAGCATTCCCAACTTCCTTGGGCATCCCGGTGTCCCACCACCCTCCCATACACAAATTCCTCCTCTCCAACCTGAACTCCCCCTGTTCCACTTCAAACCCATCCCCCCTTGTCCTGGGCTCCCTCTCCCTCACTCTTGGAGCTGCCCTGAGGTCTCCCCCCCTCCAGCCCCAATATCCCCAACCCAGCTCCATCCAGGAGCTCCTCCAGCACCGAACACC
>NW_009927392.1:0-4923 GCF_000696875.1 Nestor notabilis | reverse complement strand
TCTTTTATTTGCTACATACCTATAGAAGCCATTGTTACTGTAAACAAGAGAAACATGATCACTACTAGTACCTAATGCAGGTGATTAATGATGTGCTTCTAACTGTCAAAACCTAGCTGGTTTTCTTTACATAAAGTGATTTTAAATATATTTATTTTTCGGTGTGTTTGAACACCAGTTAAGTTCCCTTGGTCCAAATATGTCCTTTGTTGAAGATTTTACATATAATCATGTGTTAATGTAGCAGGTTTTGTAAATGGATATATTGTTTTAATCAACAAACAAGCTAGGTTTTTTCAGATTTAAGGCATGATTCTGTCATCTTACTTTGGTCAAGATTCTTGAAGGCAATACAGAAGTTTGACTGTAGAAGTTTGCTTACGTAAAAATGGCAAGGTTTGGGAGTACTCATTCCTAGGCTTTTATTTCATTCATAATTAAAAACAGGTTTCTGTGTTTAACTGTTGTCTGCACTAAGTAGTGCTCAGTCCAAAGTCCTGGATATTTTTAATGCTTTGGAAAAATAATGCAGATTTCTAGGAACTGAGAGATAAGCTAGTGCTTTTTAAATGGTTTAAATGATGAACAAGGTAGTCAGAGGACCTGTGGAATCTTTATATTTTGGAAACATTATCATCAATAATTTGTGGATAAATCTCCTACTAAAAGATTTTCAGCATGAATTCTGAGACTTCCGCTGTAGCAAAGTGATTTGTTTCAGCTGCAGAATAATTTATTCCTTTCCTCAGCTTCCATGCCTGAACTCCTATGATAGCTACTGCAGCAATCAAGTAGCAGCTAAAGCTTTATTGGATCACAAGAAACAAGATCACAGAGTGCAAGATTTCCTACAGCGCTGCTTAGAGTCTCCTTTTAGTCGCAAACTGGACCTTTGGAATTTCCTTGACATCCCGAGAAGCCGTTTGGTTAAATACCCATTGCTACTCAGAGAAATTTTGAGACACACCCCAAATGATCATCCAGATCAGCAGCACCTTGAAGAAGCTGTGAGTTACTGTTGGCTTTGGGGTTTGGTTTATTTTTTTTTTTAGTAGATTACAGCATTTTCTGGTTATTGATGAATAATAAAGTGATATTCTGCTTCAGCAGATCACTGTTTATCTTTTGAGGTGATGTATTCCGTAAATTGTGTATTTGCCAAGTTAAATTAGGAAAGAGAAATTACTATGTGGTTGGCTCTTGACACTGTTTTAAGCTTATGAAGTACATTTCCTGTCTGGCAACCTGCTCTAAACACATTGGGCCGAGCTGATCCCAAATACATATCCTGGAATCAGTTGTTTCTTGCATTATCTGTTTGGGCATGTATATTTCAACCCATTCCTCTGCTCCACCTCCAATTATCTAACAGGAATTTGATCAGTCTAAGCAACCTGTGATCACTAGCACAGTTGTCTAAAATCAATAGACCTTCACATCCACATGCTCAATTAAGGAACCATATTTTATGTTTTGGTTACATTGGTCTCAAGGTCCTTAAAGACTGCACGGTATAAAAATGTTGAAGATGGGGGAGTATTTTTATAGAAAGGGCAAAGCTTTTTTTTTTTTTCTCTTAAGTAAAAAGGGAAGATCATTATTACTTTTAATTGTAAAATTGTAGCTATGTGCAAGTAGTGGAATTGTAAAATAAAATTAATTTACCTTATTTCCAGAGGGTAATTTTCAGAGTGAAGAAAAGTTGAGAATTCAGTGGGTTTGGATAGTTGCATGTTTTGCAGGGTAAAGATCTTAACAGGTCTTCTGTTTCTTGTTCTCTGATATGATACAGCAGTTTTCAGAGAATTACAATCCATTTTAAATAAATATCTTTAAAGCAGGTTTTTTGTCCTGTGTCATTTACTGGCACATTTCAGCTGACAAAAAAACATCTCTTGTTACATTTCTTACATCTGTTTATCTTAATTCTGCCTATTTCAGTTTGATATATAGAGACAAATATCAGATTTTTAAGCCATTGTTAGAAACAGTGGTGAAGCCAAACTGAACTGTCTTTGTACACTGTAGCCTGCTTAATTCTGTTCCTAGTATTTATACTCTTATAGATTGGTCTGCAAAAAAAAGATGAAAAATATACTGTAAATTAAAATGTATTTTCTTATAGCTACACTTCAGATTATTAGGAGATTGTGCTGACTATTGGAATGTCTAACTAAAGTTCATGGTTTTTTCATTGTTTTTCTGCAGATAAATATAATTCAGGGCATCGTGGCTGAAATCAACGTCAAAACTGGTGAATCTGAATGCCGGTATTACAAGGAGAGACTTATTTATCTTGAAGAAGGCCAAAGGGATTCACTGATTGATAATTCCCGTGTTGTATGTTGTCATGGTGAACTGAAGAACAACAGGGGAGTGGTAAGAATAAATACTTTGTCATAAATAGCTTTTAAAGACATCTTCATTTTGCATGACAGCTAAAAGCTGTGAGTGTGCAGACAAACATTACCCTCTCATATATAGGAAGTTGATAAGTATTATCTGTAATACTCATCTTTTTTGTTAGCAATCAAATATCTGTATTATGGAGATAAGCAGCTATATGTGTCATGTGTGTCTCTGTCTCTTAGGGAGACCTAACAATTTCCTGGCTGAATTGTAAATCTGATACATTTCAATAACATGTGTAGGGGCAAAAAAGACAAATAAGAAACATACTTTTGGACTTAGAGACATGACAGTAATGTCTGTAACAACACACAAAATGTACTAACAAATGTTAAGTCTGTTAAAGGCTGCATTATAAATATTGGTTTACTTGATTATTTGTTGAAATCAAAGCTAATTGATTGACCAGAGGAATTTGGAATTTGATACTGCAGATTCCAGACTCCAGGAGTCCACGCTATTGATAAGTATCATAAGGTGACACTTAAGAACATGCAGATTAGTAGAGAGATTAACAGAAGAGAAACAAGTCATCTTAGATTTATTTTTTCCCCAAGGTTAAATAAAAACAACATGAAATTTTGAATGGACAAACAATGAAACCAGATCTTTTTCTCATTAGCTGACCTTAATAAAGTCTTATTAGAAAAACCCAACTAAATAGAATCCTAAATGCATTTTTCAGCATTGGGAGTTGCTTCTATGTAATATGCTTGTGCGTATAATAGAAGGATCATGTTTTGTCATACAGCTGAGATAGCTAAAATGGATGCTGTTTTCTGGTTCACCTGATAAAGATCAGGCAGGCAGTTAATGTATAGCTAACTATCACAAAGAAACTGCCAATTTTCATCTTTCAGTGAACTTTCTTCCATGCACACTACCTCTGCCTTTCTTTGGGAGCATAACATAAACTTGCGCCACCTAGGAGCAAAAGTAATTTTTTGAGCTTTAAAGAGCTGTGGTGAAGCTGTTTGTAAGTAGCATGTGAATTGTAAAAGTATTGCTCGGAATTGGGCATTAAAAATATTTGCATGAGTAAGATTGCCTGTTTCTTAGTAACACAGACAGTAGAGCAAAGTTAAGTTGGGTGTCAGAAAGAAGACTGCATATAGGCATGCTGCTGTAGAGTGCTTTGAAATGTCATGCACGTTTCAAGGCCTCGACACTAGATCAGTTAGCATTATGACATAAGAAACCGAGAAGAGGACACGAAAAATAAATCTAGAAATTTTTAAATGGTTGTATTTATGTATTT
This sequence comes from Nestor notabilis, assembly GCF_000696875.1. Lineage (NCBI taxonomy): Eukaryota > Metazoa > Chordata > Aves > Psittaciformes > Psittacidae > Nestor > Nestor notabilis. The sequence continues at coordinate 1,256 of NW_009927392.1, read as the reverse complement.
ATATGCTGTTGCCCCCCTAAGACTTTTAAACTGTGGGAAGAGAGGAATCCTTATTTCAACCGTTGAAAATACAAGGTTATAACATACTAGAGTTTAAATAGATTTGGTTTAATGATGTTCTAAAGAAGGAATAATGTTTTATTACTTACTGATTTCTAACAGAAACTGCACGTCTTCCTCTTTGAAGAAGTGTTGGTGATCACTCGTGCTATCACCCATAACGAACAGCTCTGCTACCAGCTGTATCGGCAGCCAATTCCCGTGAGGGAACTTGTGCTGGAAGACTTGCAAGATGGAGAGGTGCGACTGGGTGGATCCATACGTGGTGCCTTCAGCAACAATGAGAGAAGTATGACTACACCTTTTATTTGCTCATACAGGATCATCATAACCTTACCACGCTTGCCAATGAGGCATCAGGATGTTTTCTCTAAAATTCACATTATCTATATCCAACATCTTGATTTTTATTTCAAGCTGGCTTATTATCTTGTTCTTGCTTCTTTAGATTGTTTCTCAAAGTTCACTATATTGATAATGGGGCTTCTCCACACACCTGCTTCTGTACTGAATTGAGAAGGGGAGAATACGTAGGATAGAGTGGCAAACTCACAAAATTATAAGCAAGTGTATTTTGAAATCTTTAGCTGTTACGACTTTCCTTGTATTATTGCTTGTATGACTGCAATTCCATAACTCTTTCAGCTGACAGGTGATTAATGTAGTCCTCAGTGTTACGAGTGCAGCTATCCATGTTAATGCCAAGAGGTAAAAGTTAATGTCCTCTTAATCAAGAATATTACAAAGATGCTTGTTTCTATTACAAGAGTCCTTTGAATCTCACCTTGTGAAACTTTGAGGGGTTTTCTTATGTATTCACTTTATTAGTGAAATGAATGGAGGAGATAAGGCAATATCCAGCTGACACAAGACACGGTATTCAGTGAAGATTTGTGGAAATCTGTTTTGCAGAGAAGTAGGAGGAGAGGGGCTGAAGTGTGGGAGAAGCCTTAATTCTGCTGATTCACCTGAAGTTTTCTGGGTAGCTCATGCATGGCAGAACCAAAATTGTTTAATCCAGCAATACGAAATTATTAAAAGTGCTTGTGGAGTTCCATGTTGTTGCCCCACAAAACAAGGAGATAGCTAGATAATTAGATTCTTCTCTCTAGTCTGACACAGTATCGGCGGGAAAAAACATAAGTCAAAGATTTTGCAGATTCTGTTATTTCATAGAATCATAGAACGGTTTGGGT
>NW_009927391.1:0-4768 GCF_000696875.1 Nestor notabilis | reverse complement strand
CCGGGCGGCGGCTGTGCTGAGCGCTGCTGCCTGCGCCCACCCCATGGAATAGCTCCAGGTGCCCCGGGGCCACAAGGTCGGTTGTAGCCCCCCTCATCCTGGCACCTGAGCAGTGCCTGGCACGGCACGAGGAGCACCCAGCTTTAGATTCAGTGCTTAGGTTCAGGGGTACTCGGGGAACTTCCTTCGCCCTTGCGCCACCCGCCCTTATGCTCTTCCCATCTTTCTCCCTGCCCCTGCCAGGACTCGATTTCCCCTTGTGCCATCAGTCAAACCTCATGAGCGGTCATCGTGGTTATGGGTTGGTGCCAGGAGCCGAGCACCTGGGCAGTGGTGATGGTAAGTAAGTGCCTTGGGCGGGCATGGGCTTCTGCAGGGGGTTTAGGCACCCCCTTGATTGTGTCAGGAGTGCAGGGTTTGTACTGAGGGGGCCAGGCAGCGCTGGTGATGGTGAAGCCTGTGATGAGGGAAGAGACTGATGGGCCTTCAGGTGTCTTTCCTGTAACAGTGGTGCCTGCGTGAACAGGGGGATTTGTGTTGGCTGTGGCCAAGGTTATCAGGCACTTTTCTTGAGGTGCTATCAGCTGTAGTAGGGAGTACGTGTGTGTCAAAGGGTTCTGGTACCCATGGCCGTGGTGGGGAAGGGGGACACTTCCGAGTCTTGCCACAGTCCAAAACCAGCAACGAGTTTGTCTAGTTTGGAGAGAAGGAGGCTGAGGGGCGACCTTATTCCCAGGAGGGGATGTGGAGAGGGAGGTGCTGAGCTTGTCTCCCTGGGATCCAGTGATAGGACACATAGGAATTCTTCCGAGCTGCGCCAGGGGAGGTTTAGACTGAACATGAGGAAGCATGTCTTTACTGCGAGGCTGGTCAAACCCTGGAACAGGCTTCCCTGAGAGGTGGCTGATGCCCCAAGCCTGTCAGCATTTAAGAGTTATTTGGACAAAGCCCTTAATAACATGCTTTAACTTTTGGTCAGCCCCAAATTGGACTAGATGATTATTGTAGTCCCTTCCAATTGAAATATTCCATTCCATTCTGGCACAGTCGGGGTACTCCGTTAGGCTCCAGTGCGCCGGGATTGTGTCCTTGGGGGTTTCTCCAGCCTCCTAGGAGCCATGCTGAGAGGAGCACCCCCTGCTCTTTGCTGCCATCCCAGGCTCACGGTTCTCAACGCCCCGCGCTGCAGGCAAGCTGGGCAAGAAGCGGGCACTGTCCATCTCACCCCTGTCAGACTCCAGCATTGACCTGCAGACAGTCATCCGCACCTCACCCAACTCCCTTGTTGCCTTCATCAACTCCCGCTGTGCCTCTGCCAGTGGCTCCTATGGCCACCTCTCCATCAGCACCATCAGGTGGGCACCATGCATGCAGCCTCTCAGTCTGGGAGCCTGGATGCCAATTCCCAGCTTGGGGAATGCCCGAGGGTGAGGGTTAGGGAAGGTGGGAGCGAAGTGGGACGATAGGTTGGGGAACCTGGGATCTCTGGCTTAGAAGACCTAAAGTTCTGTGCTCTGATGGTGTCATCTGCTCATCCCTCTTGCTCTATGCAGTCCGTCACTGGGATATCAGAGTCCACCGGCTCAGCAGAAGGGCCAAGGCCACCTGTACAGCCACACAGTAGCACCACCACCACCATGTAGCTCCCACGAACCCCTGTCCACCCGCCCAGGGCTCCTGCAGCACACCCCAGCTCGTGGGACCCTCAAACACTGCCAGGTAAGGGGCCCTTGCACCCCTGTCAGCGGTGGTCCATGAGCATCTCAGTGCTGACTGCTTTCCTCCCACCCTGGTAGCAGCTAAAGTTGGAGTGGAGCCTGAGCAGCCCTCTGACTGTCAAATACCCAGAGGAGAGATCCGAGGGGGACATCTCCAGCCCAGCTTCCACAGGCACCCAGGTACCCCCCAGGCCTTGAGACCCACCCCCACTTCCCCGGGGCTCTATGCTCCTCCCTGGCACCACTCCCAGTAACAGGAGCGTGTAGCTCGGGGTGCTCACCTGGCTCTGCTCCTCCAGGACCCCTTGCTGGGGATGCTGGATGCTCGGGAAGATCTGGAGAAGGAGGATGGGAAACCTGAGTCGGAGACTGTGTATGAAACCAATTGCTACTGGGACGGCTGTGCCAAGGAGTTTGACACGCAGGAGCAGCTCGTGCATGTGAGTTAGGTCCTGACCGGGTACATGCAGGCCCAGAAGGTGCCCTCAGGCTTCTGGGTGTCATCCACCTCCATCCGCAGCTCCTCCTGTCCCATACTGGGCTGCTCCCCTCCCTACCTGGAGAACTCACCACACTGTTGCACGATGTTGGAAGTCGCCCCCAGGAAGGGAGGGACCCGCGTCCTCCCCTTCTTGTGGGCAAATTCCCCGTGAGCCTCCCATACCATGTCCCTCAGGGGAACATCCTGTCCAGCCTTCCTCACGCCTGGGGCAGCTCTCATGAACCACTGATGCATCTAAGCTTCCTCCTTTGCTCTTTGTCTCCGTGCAGACATTACAACTATCCTGTATCCCCTTCACCACACCTCAGGCCACCTTGACCCCTGTGTCTTCTCTTGGTCCTCCTAGAGTAGCCCCCAGCCACCTCCTGTATCCATTGCCTCCTGTAGATGTCATCTGAGTACCCCGTTTTCACCTAACCCCTGGTGTCTCCAGCCACCATCCCAGTCCCTCTATGTCCATTTCTTTCATCATATTCCATGAAGACACCTGTATCTCCCTGAACCTTCGGTGCTTTCCCCAATGCCACCAACGATGCCCCTCTCTCCACAGCACATCAACAATGAGCATATCCACGGGGAAAAGAAGGAGTTTGTGTGCCACTGGGCAGCATGTTCCCGGGAGCAGAGACCCTTCAAGGCTCAGTACATGTTGGTGGTGCACATGCGGCGACACACGGGCGAGAAGCCTCACAAGTGCACGGTGAGCTGGCCTGGGCCTTTGCGGAGCCCCGGCTGGGCTGTGGTGCCTTGCACTTGGCACAGCTCAGGGCAGGGTGGGAGCTGGCCTGGGTTGTGGCATTGATGGGGAGATGGCATGTGGGGAAAATGAGGGGGGGCATGAGCACAGGAGGGCATAAGGTTGGATAGGAGGAAGAAGTTCTTTACTGTGAGGGTGGGGAGGCACTCGAACAGGGTGCCCATGGAAGTGGTGAATGCTCCATCCCTGGCAGTGTTCAAGGCCAGGCTGGACAGAGCCTTGGGTGACATGGTCTAGTGTGAGGTGTCCCTGCCCATGGGAGGGGGTTGGAACTGGATGACCTTAAGGTCCTTTCCAACCCAAACCTATTCTATGGTTCTGTGATGGGGTGGAGTTCATGCGTGATGTGCACACGAGGTAAAGAGGTACAGAGCAGGCTGGCTACAGCACAGCTGGCTGGGCAGTGCATGGTGAGGGGCATGGCATAGCCAGGAGGGTAAAGGGCCATGCAGCGGTGCAGGACATGCACACGAAGGAGGGCAGATGCGTTGTGCTGTGGCTGGGAGGTGCGATAGTGTCCCTGGCGCATGTGGGGTGATGCAGTACAGGGTCTGTTGATGGCGTGTGGCATGTTTCACCCTATTTGCCTGCACAGTTCGAGGGCTGTAACAAAGCCTACTCACGCCTGGAGAACCTCAAGACCCACCTGCGCTCACACACGGGGGAAAAACCCTACGTGTGTGAACACGAGGGCTGCAACAAGGCCTTCTCCAATGCTTCCGACCGGGCCAAGCATCAAAACCGCACTCACTCCAATGAGGTACTGACCTACCCGGGGCCCTCTGCACCCCTTTGGGCTCCCCATGTGCCTCCTCAGTAGTCCTGTACTCTGAAAGGTCCCTGTGTGCCCCAGCTCCGTGCATGTTCTGATAAAGGATGGGCCCTGTTCCTTTCCTCCATCACTTGCATTCCCACTAGGGTCCCTTCAACCCCTCCTGAGGAGCACTGTCCTTGTGTTCTTCATCAGCTCCCTATGACCTCCTCCAAGACCCCGCTATAGCACCTAACATCCCCCGTCCAAAGGGGACTCAGCCTCTTGGATGCCTTCCTACCCTCATCTCTTGGGCCTGCTGCAGAGGGTTGGGAAGGGTACTTATTTCATGCCCAGCTCCTGCTCTGTTAGGAGGGGTCTCTGGTCCAAGCTAACACCTTCCTTCCGCGGTGCCCCGGCAGAAGCCTTATGTGTGCAAGATTCCAGGCTGCACCAAGCGCTACACAGACCCCAGTTCGCTGCGCAAGCACGTGAAGACGGTGCATGGCCCCGATGCCCACGTCACCAAGAAACACCGAGGGGATGTGATGCCGGGTCGTGCACTGCCCACCCCCAGTGGCCCCCCAGACATGAAGCAGGAGAAAGACACAAATGGCCCTGCTGAGGCCCAGAAGGATGATGGCAAACTCTTGGTGCCTGACTTGGCCTTGGTAAGGAGCTGGGGTGTTGGCAGGGGAGGGCGGTCGCCTCTCCGCGTCGGGCAGGGTGTGCTGGGTGTAGTGGATACCTGACCCCCTTTTCCTTGGTTGATGTTTTTGGGTACCCCCCAGAAGCAGTCGTCGTGCATCAGCGGCCATTCCCCCCTCGGCAGCACCACTAACAATGACAGTGGGGTGGAGATGGCGGGCAACGCTGGTGGCAGCTACGAGGATCTGTCTACGCTGGAGGATGTGCCCGGTGAGCCCATGGGCACCTCAGGCCTCATGGCCCTGCACAAGCTGGAAAACCTTCGCATTGACAAACTGAAGCAGATGAGGAAGCCGTCGGCTACCAAGGGCCTGAATTTGCCAGCTATCCCC
>NW_009927390.1:437-721 GCF_000696875.1 Nestor notabilis | reverse complement strand
CATGGCACGGCAAGGGGATATCACAGGCATTGGGTCTCTGCCATGCCCTGCTCCGTCTCCTCCCAGTGATTCCCATTGCTTCCCGCTTTTCCCATTGCTGTGGATGGCAACAGGCCATGTGCCGCACACCTCCAGGAAGGGGATTTTGGGGCAGCCTCAGCAGCGCTCAGGTAAAGCCACAAACAACTCGTGTTTAACACAGCAAAAGTTGCTGCTGGCCACGAAAACCGTGTCCTGGGTGGGCTGCGGGACCCAGGTCCCTTCCCGCGCGACGGGACCCATCC
>NW_009927390.1:0-258 GCF_000696875.1 Nestor notabilis | reverse complement strand
TGTGGTGTTTTGGTCTCCACGGGCGCTGCCAGGCCGCCGGGCCTGCGGCCAGCCGTCAGCACCGGGGCATGAAGGTTGTCCAGCTCCCGTGCTCCTCCTCAGCACAGAGAGCGGGCAGGAACTCACCGGTTCCACACGGGGACGGTGCCGGTGGGGTGCGAACCTCAGCCCGGCTCCTGGCAAACATCCCTGAGCTTGGGTGGGATTCATTTCCCAGGGGGATCCCCAGCAGCCGGGACCCTACGGAGCCCCACGGCT
>NW_009927389.1:0-9153 GCF_000696875.1 Nestor notabilis | reverse complement strand
AAGTTGCCGACTGGGCTTAAACCACGACAGGAGTCTATATTCACTTTTAAAAAGACCCTAAACCAAACCAAACCAAACCTTTTTGGCTTTTGTCAGGAGTGTAGGAGAAGCCGAGGCCAGATGAAAAATGGGGTTGTTTGCAAACAACCCACATCACCAGGTTCTGTGGACATAAAAAACATATCTATCAGTCTAGCAAGTCATTCCTTCCTAAGGCTGTTAATGACTTGAGCTAATGAGAGACATAGAGTACTATTTATAGTAGTGATATGCCTTCAGTTCTTCCTTTATAGCACTAATGAGGCATTTCGTAGCTGCTGAAGGGAAGAGATTTGAATTCTTTACTTTAAAATCATGACTGGGCTCTGTAACAGCAGATCCAAGCATCTGGTAGATCATTTGTTAGCTGTCAGCAGCAGAGACTATTTGTTTTCTAGATCAAACCACCAGAACAACACAGCCCTTTAAGTGGGGCTCTGAAAAAATAAAATTTGGAGGGTCATAAACATTTATTGAATTACATGACAAAATAGGCTAAATGACATGCACATCTGCGGAAAATTGGGACAGTCTCCAATCCTTTCCTTCACTGATTAATAGGCTCTTTTTCTAGCAGTCATTCTGAAAATAGTTAAAACTACCTAAAGTTCTGTGTGTGTGTGTGCATGTGTGCACATGTGCACTTGCACCAGCAACTCCTCAATCTATCTTATCTTCCCACTCATCCCTGGCTTGGCCTTTTGACTTTCATTATCTTAAAGGTGAAGGAATGATGTCTCACTTAAAAACTGCAGGATACTTTGGGGGAATAAATTGATTTATGCAGAGACATTCTAGTTTCCTTTAATTGCTTTATTTATATTACAAGTATTTTAGAATAATTAGTATTATTTGTTGCTATTATCCTTATATGTTTGACAGGAAAGGTAGGAAAGTGTTATCATTTTACAAGTATTTCCTTCTAAATTTTTAGACTAAAGAGAACCTTTATTGTTAAACTCAAAATAATGCATGTACAAGAGAAACGCATGGTTCTTTATGAATCATGAGCAGACACTCTTACTAAAAGCTTGTCACTATACGACCAATATTTTTACTTTCTAAACTATGCTTTACTAATGTCAGGATATACGAGACCACTATTTCTGTCAGAAAAATCATGTGTTCAAACATTACCCCAAAAAAGCTTCAGGTACTCCTGTACTTAATTGTGATTTTTTCAGGTCGTCATTCAGTTGAAATTTTCACCACAGCTGGAGAAAGAGATAACTCACACTTCTCACAGCAGTTTGTGAAAGTTACTTATTAATCTAGTAATCACCTGTTGCCACTTTTAAAGTTCGAATTAAGGAGAATTTACAATAAACTTAAGATAACTCTGAATGCAGATGTTAGTTTTGCATTCCTACTCCTTTGAAAATAAGAATCTAAATACCCAGATAACGAAACCAGCAAAAAACCAAAAAAATGTGACTCACTTATTCTCTTTTAAGAAAGGCACGATTAATATTACTTATCTCTCTTTTATGTTTATATTAATACTTCATATGCAACCTTACACTCCAGAGAAGTGACAAAACCATACTTAGTTATGTTTGCCAGGTGTACTTTCTGACAATTAAGAAGTAATTATACAAGTAGACAAAAGTAATTAAGAACTGGGCATATCATTTGAAATCAGATTCAAAAAGTATATATTTGGGGTTATTGTTAAACAATGGACAATGTTGCCTGGCTGTTCTCTTTAATGAATTCACCTTGCAAAATGTATTACCCATATCTGCCTCATGAGGGTGCTCTTACGATTTCACATTTCATTCAGGGATGTTACATACCACGTTCTGTCTCATTCCAATTTTGTGCCCCAACTGGTCTTTCATCAAAATAACTCTTGTATTTTTTTTTTGCTTTGAACCAATTCTGTTTGCCTTGTAGTCCTGAAGCAGCCTATATGTGAAATTCTTTCTGAATTTCTGTCTCATTATCATCAGTCCATGTTATTTTTTTTCAACATGGGTGTGTCCACATGACAGATAACTATGTCAGTTTAGTCCAGACCTTCTAGTCTGGAAACTGTGATGTGGCAAAGACAAATGCCTCCTCTATTTCCACTTTCTATTGGGTAGTGATTATGTTTACTTCTATATGGCCCTCAGCAAAATAAGGACCCCTGTCACATTCATGTGGCCTGAGGTCTATTTCTGATTTAAGTAATAATACACAGGAAGCATGAATAATATAATATATTAATTCTGAGTTTCTCAGTAAGTAGAAATTAAAGAAGAGTCGGCATTCATATGGAGAGGATATTGCCATTGTTCCATTTATGTCGAATAACAGTGAGGCAGAATTGAAGCCAATCCATGGAAACTTATTCCCAAGAAGCATGTCACTGTAAATCTGCGCTCTGTAAATATGCTGAAAAGAGGAACTAATTAGCAAATAAGTTGCTTCCACTGAGTTGAATGGGCATCAATCACATTCTGCAACTGGGGCAAATTGACATCAGGCAGTCTGCTCAGCTGCTGTTGTTTGGTGAATCTGTTCCCTAGGTGCTCAACAAGCTACCAGCTGCAGCTCTATGTAGAGGAAGCCTGCCGTTTGTCTTGCAGGACATGAGCATATTTTATTTACTCCATTTATAGTTGTGGGGTTTTTCTTTTTGTTGTTGTTGTTTGTTGGGTTATTTTTTTTTACTGCAGGAAGGCAAGCTGCAGTTCCATGATTAATACTGAATCTGTTGCACTTCCAAATCACCCAGCCATACAAATATGAAATGGATCAAAGTGCCTTCCAGTTAAATGAGCCCTATCACCCAATATAGACTTTGTCATGTTTATGCTTTTAAGATGACTTTGTGCCGGCTGCTGCAAGACTGATATATCTGGTATATATCATGATATATCAGGACTGATGATATCTGATCTGTCAGAGAATTTGATGACAAAAAATTAATCCATCAATATTTTTAAACAAATTTGAACCAGTAGTGTGAATATATAGCATACCAATATTTTGTATCATGCAGTCATGACCTTTTTGATCTGCTAGAAAGGCCTTAGAGGTGCATTTACTATTTTGTCAAATGGCAGACCCTGCACTGATCACCCTTTCTGACAGAGGAGCTGACTAACAGGAGGAATAGAAAGGTACAAACCAGTGTGCCTGAAATGAATTATGACGTATGTCCACATCCACCTCAATCACTGTCAAATATTAATCTGTATATGTAACCGACCTAGTAGCTGAAGAGTAGTTCAGGTATTTCCCAGGCAACTTAATATACTTTTCAAAAATCCACTTCCACTCTTAATAAAAATTCAACCACTTCAACAGGAGCACAAGCAGGCCCTGCATATTGAAGATTACCTGCTTTTTTTTTCCTGTCTGAAAAGAATATATAAGAGAGGATTACAAAGAGCCATAATGAGCCATAAAGTGAGATTAGAATAGAGAAGCATATCTCATGAAATACAGCAAAGTCTGTATGTGGACAGGTGCATGTTTTTGAGGGGGCACTTACTTCTCTGCCACTGAATGGTTTCTTGCTCTGCACTGTCATGTAAATTTAAGTTTGAGGTGGTGAAATGTCTAAATTAGCAGTAGAATATTTTTATTTCCACAAGCACTTTCAGTGCCTGCTTACTCCTGTCACTGCTTTGTATTCACAAAAGAATCAAGTCCTGTGAGTGTCTGGCCCAAATAACAGTGCCCACATTTGCAACTGAATAAAACATCTGTATTCCTTTCCAATTAGCCGTTTTGAGATTACATTTCCCAGAGTCCTACCCATATGCATAGGGCTTACAGGCAAACCTCCTTTTTTTCTAGCCCATAATGAAATGCCAATCTAAAGTAAAAACTTGTGACAAGGACTCCACATCGCTACTTGTACAGGGCTCCTGGTTTTACATGAATTATTGACCATAGTCAGCTTTTGGGGAATTTGCTCACAATGTAAGACTAATTCTGAACAGGCAGCTCTTTTTGTTTCTCACTGAAGTGCATCTGTGGTTTTCGGGCTGTTTTATTTTGGTTTTGGTTTTTAGATTAATAGTTTATTAGTGACTGACAAAACCCTGCTTCCCTCCTTACAGCCTTACCACTGCTAAAGATACTTAGTGATTTTGTTTCATTAAACTTAGACGAAACCATAAAGCTTTAAAAGTGTTTTCAAACAGTTATGTTGTAAATGTTTTCCTCTTTAGCAAAATTAAAAAGAAAAAACTTCAGGATTTCAGAAGATTTCCAGGGTCATTTGTTTATTTGTTTTGTTTTATTTTTCTTTATTCTTTCAACCTGCTAAACAAACATCAACACATGAAAGGGAGGGCATCATAGAAGTGTATTTTTCCATACTGGGTATAATACATAGGAAAGGTATCATTCTCATAGCCTGGAAAAAATTACTTTCTAAGTATCCAACAGAAAAGGTGTAGACCAGACACTGGTGATATGGATAACGTCTGTCTGCAGCACCAGCATGTTCCTCTCTGGACCTGAAGAAGTGCCCTTGGTGTAGCCTTTTTTTCTCTTCAGCCTTTCTGCTGAGACTCCTGGTGCAATTGCCTGGGTAGTTAGTGGTGATACGCTCATATATCAAACAATCTCATTTTAGTCTGGTCTGTAAATGTCAATCAGATAATAAAATTTTTATTGTTTTGCAGCCAGTCAAGTTTAAGATTAGTAGCCTACCAATGGAAAAAGTTTGTAGTCAAAGAACACAAAAGGTTGTTGACATGTGAGCTTCAAATTTTTGTGAAATTCAGTCTGCTTAATTTTACCCTACCAGAATCTACTGGAACATTTTAGTGTGACGCATGGTGGAAAAGGTTGAAAAACTGCTGCTCAGTCTCAGTGAAAGATAATTGTCTGCACTTCAGGTGACTCATAACTACTTTTTTCCTCCCTACAATGAGTAGTCTTTCATAAAATATAAGCAATCTCCTTTTTCACCTGCCTTCCACACTTGACATACGAATTGTTGTAAAAAGAAGCATCCGATCAAGTCTCCACTTCTATCTTCCACTAGCAAAATAACTGTGTGCAAAAATTCCTAGAAAAGGAAACAAGCAAATAATCCAAGATTGACTCTGAAGTTAAAAAAATCAATGTATGAACATCTACAATTTCCTTATTTTTTTTTATGGAAATGCACAGACCTTTGGGTGGGAGAATTTTTACAGTTAGTAAATCAACATTTGCCTTGCCTTTTATAGATCATTGACCACTCAAACTGCAATCAAGTAGAAGATGCTCTTCTACATTTTAATAGCGGGCCTGTTGGGTTTTTTTTTTGTCTCCTCAAAAGCTACCTCAGAAATACCTTTGGTGCAGTCAGCCAGATCTGAACGGGGCCATGATTTCTGCTGTAGAATACTAAAAGTAAAATGGAGTTAAACTTTCACCAGAAGTCAAATGAAATCAGGAGAGTGTTTGTCTGAAACCCTGATTGTAAAACATTAAATTGCAATGGGTAGAGTGAAATGATTGAGAAGAAGCTACTTTGCCAAGCTTTTATTGTGTGTCTGGAAAGTCAGAGACAAAAAGTCGAATCTGCAACTGGGAGAATATATTGGAGAGAAATTTACTTCAGTGGGATTTGGTACATAGGTCTGCAAAATCTATAGGGGAAAAGGCCAGCAAGGAAAATTTTAGCACAACAGTTTTCCAGATGATGTGATTGCACTTTAGTTAGGATTCTCTTATTAAAATACATAAGCACTTCATATTTACAGAGAATTTAATCTTGTGGACTACTTGCAGGTGATCTTCTCCCTTCCAACCCTATCCTCAATTTTCCTGTGGTTTGGAAATTTTAATTGCTTAGAGTTATATGAGGAAGGTATATTTTTGACACCAAACCACCCAATACTGATGTAAATATTAGAAAGGTATCAGAAAAATTAATACTCACATTTTCCAAGGAAATATTTCTGTTTAGGGGTAAAAGCAGTGGATACAAAAAAGTACGTATATAGATTCAAATCCTCTGGACAGATGAAGGACAGAACTGCTTGAAGTAACACCTCTCTGTATGTGGTCTTTTCAATTAGAAAAAGAATTAGACCTTATGTTTCCAAAATGTTTCCAGCATACATTATTGAAAACCTTAAAATGCATAGATTTGATTGTAGAAAACACCTAGAAGAGATCAAACAACCATCTTTGAATGGATTCTGCAGTGGAGCATTGAAGCAGTTATCTGTGCAGTCATTGCATGTCTCATTGTGTGGATAACTCAACTATCTTCAGTTTTGTACAATTCAGCTAAGAACAACAACATTGTTTCCTTAGTGGTATCTTTGATTACCAATTTTAGCAAAATCTGTTTTTCCTTATTCAAGAAGTCTTTAAAGACTTATTTATTTTAACCAACTGATGCGCTAGCATCCGAGCTATCAGGCTTCATTCTCAAACATCTGCTAACACATTTAAATTAAGGTGAAAGAGAGGAAAAAAACATGGTTTCTTTTACATTGTTTACAGAGATCAGTATTATCAGCACCACGTAAAACTGAAGAAAAATAGCATTGCTAGACAAGGCTATGTTTGTATGTATATATATGTACATACATACATTTATGATAAAGTATGCTTTTAGAATACTATAAGTTTCAGTGCATACCTTCAGAAAGGTTATTGATAAGCTACCATTTAAAAATTAATTCCTGAATAATCTATTTTCACTTCATGCACAAACTAATCAGTCTTCCTGTCCTCTGCAAATTTCAGAGATTGCTCAGAAGACAAAAATGTTTATTATTTTTAATGTAAGACTTTTTGATTTCCCACAAGTTACAACACAGTAAAAAAATCCCTAAATTATCTGACAAACACGGCTGTTTAACAGAATAGTGAATGTGGCCCAATTTCTCTATCTCCTTAGCTAAAAATTGCATCCACCAGAAGTGGTTAAACTGCCCTCAACTATGCTGCATGATTACAGAAACCATCAGTACCTATGACGTTCATAAACAACCGCATTATGACAGCCATAAGGAACTGTGTCACTGCATGCACAGGTACTGCAATCTAATTTATAACATGAAATTTTCAAATGAGTGCTCACTTATATCATATATTGAGAACTCTGAATCAACATTTAGCAACACCTTTCATACTTTGGAAGTTTTAAATGTTCATATTGATTTGGGTCAGAAAGATGGTATTAAAGTACTGAAGTACTGGTAGAAATTCTGGATGTGACATCATCTGTTACTTTAGGCAATACTTTTAAATCTCCATGATCTCATTTGCAGAGATAGCACTGGGGAAAAGCTTAAGAAAGGGGAAGAAGATGTTTCTTTTATCTTCTGGTATTTGAGACTTTCAGTCTATGCTGATGAGATAGGATTTACTTTGCATTTTTCACCTTAAAAAACATAAATCAGAGAAATAACTTTCCCGTTGTGGACCCCATCTGAAAGAGGTGCTTTCTGAACATTGAAATAATTGGAAATCTTTGATGTTTGGTGCTCTCCAAGGCCTTGTGTTTTGCTGACACAAGAGAAGTCTCTCTGGTTCCCAGTGCAAATCGAAACACAGCCACAATTCAGAGCTTGCCTTTCCCTAGTTCTAAAAGCTCAGAAACGGTGGAGAAATGGACACCACTAACAGCATGTTCTTTGTCAGCAAGCTGAGATGCTTGCACTGTTTAACAGTAACAACATTCCCTTTTCACTCAAAAATTACTGAAGGAACTGAAAATTCAGTGCTCGACAAGAAATGTGTGGTGTATACTTTTGTGATTGCTGATATGTTTTCTGTATTTTTAATTAAACATTTTAAATAGAATGTTATGGTGTGCTTTTTATTCATTTATTATTCCTCAGTTAGTTAATCTATTATAAATTAAATATATATTCTGTGGTCTCATATGAAAATACTGAAAAGTAAACATAGAATAAACATGCATAATTCTAAATTAATGTGTTCATTAATCTAAAAGTCAGATAATCAATAAAAGGGACAACTAAGATAAGCACAATTCTAAATGCTTATGGCAAAGTTATTGAAAGGATGACACTGTGGGATTTCTGGAGCAGAAATATTGTGTGCTGGCTTATTACAATGCACAGGTCAAACTTTGGGTGCAAACACTGGTGAAAACAAAATTTACAAAAGTAGCAGCACATAAAACAATATGTCACTTGCAACAGCAGAACCTCCATGGTCTTTGTTGCAAAAAGTGTGTGCTCAGAAGGAGATGATCCTCTCAACCTGCCCCCTCCTATCTGTAGAATTGTATGGTCCAGTGTCCAGCCCTGTAGTGACCGAGGACGCACAGTTTCATCTGCAAAATCTGTGAATGGATGACCTACCTTCCTGGGAGTCAGGGAAATATAATTTTCCTGAACCACACTGCTAGGGCAGGGTCACTGAGAAGCTGTTCCTGATAGCTCTCATGGCTTCTAAAAGGCAGCCCACCAGATCTGCGTTTTAATATAAAAACTCTAATCATGGCTTCTAACACAGGGCTAATGCCCTGAAGCAAAGCTTGTTACATGTTCCACATTGTTAGAAGTGCAGCAGAGATCAAAATGCATGAGTTTTACTGCCCAATGAAAAAATTAAGGGATAGAAAGATCCACACAGATGTCAGTTGCCTGGTAAATCACTTTCTTCATTTAGGGCCCATGCCAAAGATTTAGTGGAGACTGTCACAAATAATTTGTTATGATGGGTGACTAACTATCACTAGCTCAATTGGGTTGAAACACAGGCTTATATTTGGGAAATGGTTTATTCTACATATTCTGCATATTCTGAAGATGAGGGAGAAGCCCAATCCAACAAATATATTTTATATGCGTGAATTACTTAAAAGTTACTCAAATCACTAGAAATCTCCGGTAAAATGCTATAGATAAGCACATCCAAGAAAATGATAATCAAAATAAAATCATTCCTGGGAAATGTTTTTTGGGGAAGAATGAAGTAACAGATGGTTGCTTAGAAGGCTAAAGAGGTGGTTTCCAGGTAGATTAAAGTTCCCAGCAAAAGGAAAGAAAGAAAAAGTAGAGTTAATGTTTCTCTCCCTTCTGTAATGCCTCTGAGAAACAGGGGTTTATAGTTCTGTAAACAAGATTTTGTATCTCAGAGCTTAAAATCATGGTGTTAGAAATATAGAATCATGGAATAGTTAGGGTT
>NW_009927388.1:619-935 GCF_000696875.1 Nestor notabilis | reverse complement strand
TCCGTTGGGTGCTGGTTGGGTGCTGCTTGGCTCTGTTGGGTGCTGCTTGGCTCCATTGGGTATTGGTTGGTTCTGTTGGGTGCTCCTTGGGTGCTGGTTGGCTCCGTCAGGTGCCTGTTGGTTCCGTTGGGTGCTGGTTGACTCTGTTGGGTGCTTGTTGACTCCATTGGGTGTTGATTGATGCCGTTGGGTCTGGTTGACTCCATTGGGTGCTGGTTGACTCTATTGGGTGCTGGTTGGGTGTTGGTTGGCTCCATTGGGTGCCTGTTGATTCCACTGGGTGCTGGTTGACTCTGTTGGGTGCTGCTTGGCTCCG
>NW_009927388.1:0-241 GCF_000696875.1 Nestor notabilis | reverse complement strand
GGATGCTGGTTGGCTGCATTGGGTGCTGGTTGGCTCTATTGGGTGCTGGTTGGCTCTGTTGGGTGCCGGTTGGCTCTGTTGGGTGCTGGTTAGTTCCAGTGGGTGCTGGTTAGGTCCAATGGGTGCCGGTTGGCTCCGTTGGGTGCCAGTTGTCCCCATTGGGTGCCGGTTGTCTCCGTTGGGTGCTGGTTGTCTCCGTTGGGTGCCGGTTGTCCCCGTTGGGTGCCGGTTGTCTCCGTTG
>NW_009927387.1:9337-9646 GCF_000696875.1 Nestor notabilis | reverse complement strand
CTGTGCTCAGCCTTTTGCAAACCTCTGGTTTGAGGTGGGCTGGCCAGCTCATGGAAAGGGAGGGTCCCCCGTGGTCTCAGGTTGGGGGGAACCTCAGCAGAGCGCTCTACTGTGCCCCTGGCTGAGGGGGGGTTACAGCCGGTGCTGCTGAGGTGATGTTTTGTGTGTGTGGTTGAAGCCTGGGAGGGTTTCTGCAGAGGAGCCAAGGTGATGCTGTTGGGGGGGATGGGGAGGTGCAGGCTGAGATGAGGTGCAGTGCTCTGACCTTCTCTGCCTCCTGCAGGACCCGGTATATCAGCACAGAGCTGG
>NW_009927387.1:3221-9241 GCF_000696875.1 Nestor notabilis | reverse complement strand
TCTTTGTGGGTGTGCTGACCTCCAAGAGCACGCTGAACACGCTTGGGGTAGCTGTCAACCGCACGCTGGCCCACCGCCTGGAGCGCCTGGTGTACTTCACTGGCACACGGGGCCGCAAGGTGCCCCACGGCATGACAGTGGTGGTGCACAGCGATGAGCGGCCCATCTGGAACATGTACCAGACCATCAGGTACCTTCTGGACCACTACGTGAATGACTTCGACTGGTTCTTCCTGGTGCAGGATGATACCTACACGGAGGCGCACCGCATCAGCCGCCTGGTTGCCCACCTCAGCATCGACACCCACCTCTACCTGGGTCGCCCCGAGGAGTTCATCGGTGGGGACACCGAGGGACGCTACTGCTATGGGGGGTTTGGCTACTTGATGTCCCGCAGCCTCCTCCTGCTCTTGCAGCAGCATCTTGAGAGCTGCCGCAATGACATCCTGAGCGCTCGGCCAGATGAGTGGCTTGGCCGCTGCATCATCGACTACACAGCCATCAACTGTGCAGACGAGCACGAGGTAGGTTCTGCAGTGGAGATGGCCTTTGGGAGCTTGGTTCTGGCCCAGTTTGTTTACCTATCTCCCTGTGGGCTCTCAGGTCCTGGAGATACCAGCCCTTGCACCCTTTTGTCCTTTGAGCTTGCTGTACTGGCAGATGGTGGGAGCACGGGTTGGGGCTGGCCGTGACCCATCTCTCCTGGCTGCAGGGCCTGCATTACCACTATTTTGAGCTGGAGAAGAACACAGACCCTGAGCGGGAGACTGATCTCCGTTTCCAGAGTGCCTTCACTGTCCACCCCGTGCTGGACCCCCTCCAGATGTACCGGCTGCACAAGTACTTTGCACAGGTGGAGCTTGAGAGGACATATCAGGAGATCCAGCAGCTCCAGGTGAGACCTGCTGGGAGGACCTGGGCTCCTCCGGTCATCCCATTATGGTTGCTCTGTGTCACCTCTCTCCTCTGAGGTTTTCTCACCTGAACCTGCTCTGGGATGGGATCAGCTGAGCCTGTGTGGCTGCAGGAGCAGTGGTGCTGACTGGAGGGAAGCTTTGGACCCAGGTGGGTCCTGGAGCTACAGTGGTGGTTCAGGGTGACAGAGCCAACAGGGTGCTGAAGTCTACCAGCAAAAGCCAGGCAGGGTTTGGAGAGGGCACGGATCCTACCAATGGAGGTGGTGTGCCATATTTGGGATGCTGTTCAGAGCAAACCTGAGGTGCTGGACGGGAGTCAGGCTGAAGGCAGAGTAGTTTTGGCACTGCTCTTTGGGCCAGGAGTGGCTGATCTCTCTGTATCAGAAGTCAGCTTGTCTGCAGTCAGAGCTGCAAGACTACTTGCACCTGCCTTGGCTCTCATTCCTCTATCTCTCCTCTTGCAGCTGGAGATCCAGAATGCCAGCAGCCTGTCTGCTGATGGGGACCACATAGCCACATGGCCTGTTGGCATCCCACCCCCTTTCCAGCCCAAAACCCGCTTTGAGGTGCTGCGCTGGGACTACTTCACAGAGGAGCAGGTCTTTGCCTGCGTGGATGGCTCCCCCAAGTGTGAGCTGCACGGCGTGGATATGGCGGACGTGGCTGATGTGGTGGCCACGGCCATGGATTGTACCAGCCAGTGCTCCACGTCCGCAAGCAGCAGCTGGTGAATGGGTACCGGCGCTTCGACCCCACACGCGGCATGGAGTACACACTGGACCTCCAAGTGGAGGTGATCACTCAGAAGGGGCACAGCCGCGCCGTCACCAAGCGTGTGCACCTGGTGCGGCCCCTCAGTGAGGTGGAGATCATCCCCATGCCCTATGTGACAGAGGCCAGCCGCATCAATGTCATCCTGCCACTGACAGCCCACGACCGAGACTATGCCACCCACTTTCTGGAGACATATGCAGCAGCCGCCTTTGAGAGCAGCGAGAATGCGGTGCTTACCTTCCTCTTCATCTATGACCCCTTTGAGGCCCAGCAGGTCACCCAGAATGACATCTTTGCACCTGTGAAGGCCCAGATCACAGAGTATGAGCGCAAGTATGCAGAGGTGAAGATCCCGTGGATTAGTGTTAAGACAGATGCACCCTCCCAAATCAAGGTCATGGACATCATCTCCAAGAAGCATCCTGTGGACACGCTTTTCTTTGTGGCTGGCGTGGGGACAGAGGTCACTGTTGACTTCCTGAATCGCTGCCGGATGAACACCATCAACAACTGGCAGGTCTTCTTCCCCATCCACTTCCAGGGCTACAACCCTGCCATCGCTTACCACAACCAGGTACCGCCCACCACGCTGGATCTGCAGCGAGAGACAGGGCGCTTTGACCGTGATGTCTTCCATGAAGCCTGCTTCTACAATGCTGACTACATGGCTGCACGCACCCGTATGGCGGGTGATGTGCAGGAGAACGAGGACATCCTGGAGACCCTGGACATTTATGACATGTTCATCAAGTACTCCAACCTCCACGTCTTCCGGGCTGTGGAGCCTGCCCTGCTGCAGCGCTACCGGCACCAGGCCTGCAACCCCCGGCTCAGTGAGGAGATCTACCACCGCTGCGTGCAGAGCAGCCTGGAGGGCATAGGCTCTCGCTCCCAGCTGGCCATGGTGCTGTTCGAACAGGAGCAGGGCAACAGCACCTGAACCTCATGGCGCAGAGGGACTGGCCCTGTCCTGCCGTGCCTGCCTGCCCACCAGTCTTTTCTGCTGCCCAAATCTGTCTTCCTCCTCCCAGCGGCTGCAGGGATTGTTGGTGGCCAAACTCATGACTAGCCTCGCTGGGACTGCCCAGGCCGGGGTCTGCCAGTCTGGGGTTCTTCTGGAGTGGCCATGGCTGTGCAGACCCCAGGGCGAGGTGGGGTCAGCGTTGCTGAGCTGTGAGTTGTCATGCCGAGCTCCTCACCCCAGAGCTGCTGTCTACCAGCCCCATCCTTCTGTCCTGCCCCTGCTGCTCAGTGGGGAGGCAATGGACTGCCCTGTCCCTTGCTGTCCCCTGTCAACAGGGTCATGCAGAGCCTAAAGGCCACTCTGCTGCGGGGCCATGACTGCTATGGGGATGGGGTGATCCCTCATGGTTTCCCCAGTGTCCTTGGTCAGGGCTGTGCCCTTTACTCCCTCAGAGCATCAGCCTGGTAGTGCAGGGAGGGCCATGTCCCTGCACCTGCCACAGGCTTGGACAGTGAGATGGGGCACATCCCACCCCAAAAGAGCAATAAGGAGATTGGTTTTGGGGTTTTGCCACTTGGCAACAAGCCGGAGCACTCCCAGCTGGTCAGGGTGAGGAGTACTTGGCCCCCGGGGCTAGTGAGTACAGCGGATGCTGGAGGGGATCCTGCTGTAGTCACATACCATGAGCTGCTCCCCATGGGAATCATGACCCAGGCCGTTTTGGCCTTCGCAGTATCAGTAGGACGTCGGAGGTCGCAGCCCTCAACAAGAGCTTCCCAACAGAGGCGGGAGTCCTCCCCACCATGGGGCTGCCCTTGGGGTCGGGGAACACAATGCCCGGCACTGGTGGGCACAGCAGAGGGTTTGGCTGTGCATCTCCTAAGGAGAAAGCGACTGAGGAGCCACTATCTGCTCCTGGTTTGTATTTAATAGTGGGGAGAGGAGGGGGGAGGGGTGCATTTACACTAATAAAACAGAGAGATTAACCGTTTGGCCCACCTGATTCTTCCCTTCGGCACTTCTGGGTGTCCTGTCTGTGTGGTGTTTGGTGCTGGCTTCTTGTACAACATGTGGCTGCAGCTGGCTGGACACTTCCTTGCAGGGATGCTGCTTTCCCCAAGCCACCTGCAGCATCCTCTATCTCAGATGCGAGATAACTGCCTTTCCTTACTGAGGCAAGGGGGAGCCCCTCTGCTTATGGACGGGCTGGCAGGCACTAGGCCAAGCACACTTTTGGGGCCCTCCTGCTGTCACTACCTGCTGCCACTCACTGCAGCAGGATGCTGAGCCTCTTCCTATGGGAAGTCCCAGTGCCCATGTGCATGGGGCATTGCCTTGTCTTTCTGGAGCCATACATTCATGGTCCCATTGACCAGGTTTCCAGCCCTCCTCAGCCCCAGCTGCAGGTGTAAAAGCACCATGATGAGGGGTTGAGGCAGTCGTGTCTTCCCACATGTGCTGTCTGCATAACAGCCTTTGTGGGTTGCATGTGAGTAATGGGGGATACCTGGCCCATGTCAGAGCAGAGGTTGGGTGCCCAAGTAGGGTGAGCTCTACCCTCCAGCATCTGGGATTAGCTATGAAGGAAACTCTTGGACCAGAAACCGTATCTGAGCACTGTGTTGAATCGTTAGGGCTGGACCTGCCCTCTCTGCATTGGCTTCACTATTTTTGCATCTTGGGGCTTCTCAGCATCTTGTTCTTTCCAGTTCTGAGTCAAGCAGAGCACCATGGTCCTGACCCACACTGTTTCATCACCTACAGCTATTTGCATTACAAGGATGGGGTTTGCATCCCTGCCCATGCTGCCTGCTCCAGGCATGATTTTCATGGCACTGCATGCTCCTCCTACCAGCCCTTTGGTTGTCATGTTTGACTTGTTTGAGAAACACATGCATCAAAGAGACATCCCCAAGAAGATTAACTAAACCTACTTGTTGCTAGTGCTCAGTAAAATTCATGAAGAGCCCCTGGGCTGTGGGGCATGCTTCCCCTGAAGACACCTCATTCATAGATTCCTGCTCCAGTCTTCATATCCACAGTGTAGGAGCATGTATGTTTAAATATAATTTTATTATATTTCAGGCAATAGCCGTTAACTTGCTCCAAGTATTTCTATTTTTGATCTCCCCCAAATGCATTCTTAATTCCCTTTAAATGCGAATCTGGGACAGAGGGAACGAGGTGGATGCAGGTGGATTGCAGATACATTTCTCCTCTGAAAAGCAGACCTAGAAGTTGGATGTGATTAGGCATTAGAAGAGTATCCAAATGATAATAAGGTAAACCAGCTTCAAATCAAGTTGGCTGCAAAAAGAAACCCAGAATTGTATTTAATTATTGCAAGATGGTCTAGATGGAGATGCTTTTGCCTCGTCATTGCTGTTTGCCCAGGCTGATTTAGAGCATTTGCCTACTTAACATCCCCCATCTCCAAAGTACACAGGAGCAAATGACAGTGCTTGTGGCACTCCCAGCACTGTCATTGCTGCCTTTCAAAAGGAGCTGGCAGGGTTTGAAGTCACTTTGGTGTTTGCCAGGTTATCTGCAATGCCAAAATGTGCCAAAACCCAGGGGGAGGATGTATAAATCTTTGGGAAGAGGTTTGGTGATGGGAGCAGGCTGGCCTGCTTGGCTAGGGGTCAGAACAACCTTCCTGCACCTGGGTGAAGTATATGTGCTCACTGGGCAATGGCAGATACCTGTGATAATGGGGACATGGTAGCAACTGTGCTGTGCCCCTCTCCTGCTTGCACAGGGCTGGTAGGCACAGACAGGGCACTAGACTAGGACAGTGTTGAAAGAAGTAGGGTAGTAATGTGGGTGGCTGAGCAGACAGGGATGTTCTGCAATCCTTGGTCTAGTTTGACCAGTACTGCCATGCAACGTATGGGTTTTTTGGAAGAGGGTGTGAAGGGCCAGTTCAGAGCCAAGCACTGTGAAGTAGTACAAGAGGGGCTGGCTGGGTGCGCTGGGGCTGAGTGGGTGCCTGCCTCTGCTCTCCTTCCTGTACCATGTCAAAGAAAACGACTTAAACTGGGGAAAACCCAAGCTCCTGCTGTGCTGTTCTGCCCCACCTCCCAAGTTTGTGCCCCTGTGCAGTCATGCAGGTGCTTCTCTGCAAACGCAGCAGTGTGAGTGGGGAAGGCAAAACCTGCTTCTCTAGCCTTGTTTGGGTCACTTCTGGAAGCGCTAAACCCCACGGCAGCTACTGGGCTGTGGCAATGTTAATCAGCTCCGTAGCTGACCTTTGGGAGGATAAAGGAAGCACGACCGTGCCAGGAGAGGGCTGCAGAGCCGGGGGAAGTGCAATGCCCTTTCGACACTGTGCTTTCGTTGGGCAGGGGCCAGTGGTGAAAGGGCAT
>NW_009927387.1:2964-3186 GCF_000696875.1 Nestor notabilis | reverse complement strand
CAGGAGTGGCTCTGCCAGCTGCAGAGCAAGACACAACTCCAGCTGCAAGCTGAGGCAGGAGAAGCTGCTCTGCTTAAGGAGGAACAGGCAGGGAGATGTGGGGCTTTGACTGCACCCAGTGCCCGGGGTGACAGCCCAACACACTGCCGAGCCCCTCCAGAGGGTGTGAGTGGCTTTGGCCAGGGGCTTTTTTAGCCAAGTGCAGGGAAATCCACGCTTTTC
>NW_009927387.1:0-2941 GCF_000696875.1 Nestor notabilis | reverse complement strand
TAAGTGCAGGCAGGATTGCTGCCAGTGTGTGCCTTCCCACGGGGTTTTCCCCTGCACGAGGATGTCAGCACACCCAGCAATGCCTGTGGATACCTCTTCTGGGGATACAAAGCCCCAGCATGGGCAGACTGCAGGAGCACAAAGCTCTGTGGCTGGGGAGAGAAGCAGGCAGCTCAGCTGGATTTTGATTTTAATTGCATCTTTGTTTTTTCCAGTCTGCTTGCCTGCTGTCAGGAGCTGAGTCCTGGAAAATGAGGACTGTGTGTCCCCTGCCTGGCCCCACTGATGGGCACTGGTCCATTTTCCCAGCAATGCAGTTGTGGAAGTGGCCAGGAGCAAAGCAGTGAGCTTGGCACCTTCAGATCTCCAGCATCTCCGGTCTGGAGGCGCTTGAGGAGGAGGTGATAGCAGTGAGGTAACAGGTCTGATTGCACTCCAGAGCTCACTTCCAGCCCCTCCACTTCCAAGCTGGATGGCTTGTTTTCTTTGAAACACAGCTTTTCCCTGGGAACAGCTGTAATTGTGGTGTTTAGTAGTGGAGGCACAGTGGGAAGTGCCCAAGGAGATGTCCATCCTGTGGGCAGAAGGGATCCTTGCTGGCTTCTCTATCCTGGTCCCCCTCTCTGGCGCTGGCACAGCATCCCACAGGAACTAAATCTGCCTGGGTTGTCACCTCCACGGTGACAGGAGCCATTGCCAGCACAGCCGGTCCTGCTGCGGTCAGGTGCCTGGCAGTTGTCCAGAGGGCTGCACTTGTTAAAATTAGGGGCCTGTTTCTCTGTAGTGGATCCCCTTCTAATTATCTCCAAACTATTTCATGTGGCTCATTACAGGCGACTCAAGCAGTGCTGGGCTAGGCTGACACAGCTTTGCAGCCTAGCAAGCCCTGGGTGGCAGCGGCCCCCTCCGGTAGCCCTTGGATGGGCACAGTGTGGGAAGGGGCACTTCAGGGGCCACAGTGCTGGGGTTTGGGGCTGGCCCTGGGGTGCTAAATCTGGGTCATGCTGCTGGTCCTCCTCAGCTTAGCACCTTCAGAACTGGGACATCAGGCATGGCACAGGCAAGGGGGATGCTGGGGTCACCTCACCTGCCCATGCTGCTTGGAGGTGGTGGGAGACCCTACAGGAGGTGCCATCTCTAGGTGCCACCAGGAAATTGCTGAATTAAAGAACAGAGGTGCTGAGAGAAACAGATAAAAGTAACTTCACATCACATCTTCGCTAGGTCACCACTACAGGGCTCCTGGGACCTACCCTGAAAGAGCTTTGCTGGCAGCCTCGGCTGGCAGCAGGCAAGGCTTTCTGCAGGCAGAGATGCTCACCTTCAGGTGACCAGGTACGCCGTCTCTCACCGTGCCCAGCATGTGGGTACAGGGCTGTAAAGTGCTCCCTGGGTCCCACCACCACCTTACCCTGAGGTGGGACCATTTCCCCCATCTCTCTGCTTTCCACAGCCCTCACAGGCAGCTCCAGACCTACTTGTGCCTCTTTATTAGGGAGCATTTGTACATTTATAAAACAGTGACGCACATCTCTCACGTTCACCAGCACGAGGACATTTGCGCCAGCCCTCCCACTGCAGTGCCCATGCCTGTGCCCCCCGCTCAGAGCTTACTGCTCCGGCTAACAGGGAGGCAGCCACATCCTGCACACCCTGCCTGCTGCAAGACACCTTGGTGTAGGGTGGTCTTGGCATGGTCATGGCACATTCCTGGGTTAATGCATGGCACCCCTCCGGAGACACTCCTATGTGCAGACGTGGGGGCACCCCGTGGGGAGCTGGCACAGGGTGCTCTGGAGAGGGTTTCCAGAGAGCACCACTGTGCCTGCCCTGTCAGGAGGCTTGCTGTATGTTCCCCCATGCAGGGGGACATGACACACGGTGCAACTAGGTGTTTGCACTGATGGGGAACATGTTTCCATGTGGATGCATATTTGGGGAGGGGCACCTTGGGCTGCGTGTTCCCAGAGCCAGGGCTGTTGGGTACATCACCAGGTCCTTGCCCTGCATCTTTCACGTGTGAGGCCTCGGGGGCTGCAAGGGCAACAGCTCCTCCTGCATGTATGGCTTTGGCCATGGCATGGCATGGCCGTGTTCCATCTGTGGGCACCGGGGATGGGGACCAAACTGGCAGGGCCAGGGGATGCCTGGCTCAACCCTAGCTTCCACCAGAGGTCCTAAATTCCTGCCCTGGGGTCCCCCTCTCTGCTGTGTGTGTGTATTGAGGGGGGCTTTGCCAGCCTGCCCCCCCCTCCTGAGATATTTTGGGGCACTTTGCCCTGCGCTGGTGTCTGCTACAGTGGAGGGGGAGGAGGCAATGTCTGACAGGACAGGGAGAGTGTTGTGGGCCTGCCATGGGACCTGCCATCTTGGGGCAGGCAGGAGCTGTGAGTGCTGGTCCTGGTCGAGGCTCTGGCTGGCAGGTTGGACTGTGGCTGTCCGGGCAGTGCTGGGTACAGGACACCCTCTTAACCGTGTACAGTCTGGGGGAGGCACAGTGGGTGCTCAGCACCTGGGGGGTGGGAGCGTGGCAGGAGGTACGTGCACAGTGCAAGAGAGGGGCGACAGGCAGGGGAGCAAGGGCCAGGATCCCCCTGCATCACCTGGGTGGGCCTAGTGGCTGCACCAAGGGACGAGCCGCTTTGGGCAATACCTGGGTGAGGAGAAGATGGGCGGAGCTGGGGGCATGGGGGGCTGGGGCAGGGTGGGGGCATGGTGGGCTGGGGCAGGAGAGGCAGGGGCAGTAGGTTTGCAGTGCCGCAATGACCAGGGGCTATTGGGGACCAACACTGGGCAGGGGATCAGTCACAGTGCAGGGGTCTGGCTGGGAACTGCGATGAGGGTGCTGCAGCTGTGGCAGTCTGCAGAGGTTGGGGAAGGGTAGGCAGATGTTTGGGGGTGTCACAGTGGCGGTGCCATGCAGGTGTGGCTGCAGATGGGG
>NW_009927386.1:0-1563 GCF_000696875.1 Nestor notabilis | reverse complement strand
GCTCTAAGCCAAAACTGCTTTTTTGCAGCTTAAACGCAAGTCGCTGTAAGAGAAGTAAAATTAGCTGCAAGTTGTTATTGTTGGTGTTTTAAAATGGGCAGTTCTGTCGGTGGCTGCTTTCAGCGGTGCTGCTACCTGCAGAGATCTCAGGCACTTCGCTTTCTGGTATTTCTGAAGGAATGCCTGTTGCTGAGCCTTTACTTCAGCCCGGGCTTGCATCCCTTGGCTTCTTAAACAGGCGTGCAGACTGTAGAGTGCTGACTCCATAGTCAGCTTCTGTGGACTGAGGTTTTTCCAGGTTCCTCTGGCAAAGGGGACGTTGAGCTGCCCTGCCTTTTCTCCCGTGATGTTTGGGGGTCCAGCCACGGCTAGCAACTGTCCTGGTGCTGCAGAACGAAGTGGGTTTGGCTGAAGTAGAAAATATGGGAGGGTGTTTCAGCAGAAGCTTGAGAAGTAGTGGTCATTAGAAGTTCTGCTTGGATGGAAGCAAAAATTAAGTGCCGGGGGGTGGTGGCGGGCGTTTGTGGAGCCCTTTGAACGGGCAGAAGGCAGTAGATGGTGGTGTGTACATCTGGCAGTGATGCAAAGGACCCGTGCTCGGGAGCAGGATGTCGGAAAGCTGACTGAAGCACTTAGCCCTAGTCTTTCAGTCAATGGCAGGGCATGCCACAGTGAGACCATGTTGGTCTGGTGGCCGTTTTGTTCCCCCCTGGCTCCTGCCTGTAATGCCTATCAATCTGTTTTGAACAGTTTAATGTCAGGAGAGGGACAGTTGTAATTTCAGTGTGCTGCACAATAATGTTTTGAATGACAAAGAAACCTGTGCTTGGAACTGGTGCAGGGAATGCTAGTTTGCTGAGTTAGAATATACAGATGTAGGGTGGCTGTGCTGACCCTTAGGACAGGTCAACCTGGGAATTAAGGGTTCTGTAAGTGCCTATAGCTCCTTGTAGTTCTTGTGTTTTTTCACATTAATGTGACAAATATTGTAAAACTGTCACAGATGGCTTGATTCTCTATTAAAAGCTTTGAAAGCAACTTGTAATCCTTTATTTCCAAGTACTTGTATAGCAGATTGTTTTATACTAAGGATAAATTTTTAATAGAAGCATATAAATAATCATAGAATAGTTTGGGTTGGAAAGGACCTTAAGATCAGCTAGCTCCAGCCCCTCTGCCATGGGCAGGGGCACCACACACTCAATCATGTGTGCCGCCGGTAGGCAACACACCTCCCTCGAGAGCGGGTCAGGCGACAGATGGGTACTTCTGTGCCCGTCAAAGTGGTCACGCGCTGCGGTGACCCGCCGCTTGTTCCCGGAGGCACCAGTAGTGATCCTCTTTACTGGCGCATCAGCTGGTTGTTCATTTGGTGAGGTGAGTGCTTCCTCGTTAGCCCCCTGCAGAACTGCGAAGCGGTTCTGGGTGGGGCATCGGATTTAGGAGGAATCCCCTTGCCGTTAATTGTCCTCTTCCTGTTTTTTGTGTTACTAGCTCCCAGTTTCCTGGACTAATCCCTCCTCCTTTTCTGCATGCGCTATGGTGGACGCTTGTGGCCCCTGC
>NW_009927385.1:0-19022 GCF_000696875.1 Nestor notabilis | reverse complement strand
CCTCCCTCTCCCGTCCCTGGGGCGCCCCCCAGCGCCACGCCGCCGCTGCGGGGTGAGCGGAGCAGGCCGGGGTGAGGTGAGCGGGCAGGGGGGAACCCGTCCTGGGAAGGGCTCCGCTGTGCCCAGCCTCGGCTTTTCAACTGCCCCGTAATGCGACGCCGTTCGCCTGCAGCCGTGCCTGGGGCATGCCCTCGTCTTACCGCAG
Organism: Nestor notabilis; assembly: GCF_000696875.1. Classification (NCBI taxonomy): domain Eukaryota; kingdom Metazoa; phylum Chordata; class Aves; order Psittaciformes; family Psittacidae; genus Nestor; species Nestor notabilis. The sequence goes on along the minus strand of NW_009927385.1, from coordinate 18,817 downwards.
GCAAAGCCCGCGCTACCCAGCTTTTACACTCTGACAGAAAAGGAATACGTACAAACTATACACAGTAAGGCAAAGAGGCATTTTACAGGGTTGGGTGAACGGCACGGAGTATTAACGTTACTTAATTCAGCCACCACGTTCTTGCTACGTGCTTTACAACCAAGCCCACTTCAACCTGACATTGATAGAATTGATACATTTCTTCTCGGCTTGTAGCAAAGAGTCCTTGAACAGTCATCACAAGTTTCGGACTCTGAGGGTTCTTGAGTTTCTTCAGAACTGTTTGCAACATGAGGTCTGGATAACCGATACCGGCAAAATGCACGTGGTAGCTGCACACAGAAGCTCCAATAGGCTGAGACTGTTTCATCACATTCCTTAGTGACAACATTTCCTACTTCTTCATCCTTCTTGCCTCAGGATATGTGTGGACATTACAGTCTGCACAAGCAGCTGCTACAATTTTGCCGAAGTTGAACACAAAAACGGGAGAAGCAATCTTGGCTTTCCCTCGCAGCATACCCGTAACAAAGCTATTCCTCATCACAGTACCTGCTGTGTTCTTTCTCACTAAAAATGGTCCCTCACGCTGTCACAAAAACAAAACCTCTACACGGCTCAAAGCAATTGTGTTCAGCTCTGTGGCACACAACATAAGGAGGACATGGGCCTGTTGGAGCAAGTCTAGAGGAGGGCCATGATGATGCTCTGAGAGGTGGAGCACCTCTCCTACGAAGACAGGAGAGGCTTGTTGACAAGTCAACGTGAAGACAAGTTGGGCTTGTTCAGCCTGGAAAAGAGAGGCTCCAGCGAGACCCAGCAGCCTTCTAGTACCTAAAGGAGGTCTACAAGAAAGCTGCAGAGAGACAGGGCAAGGGGAGGATGGCTTTAAACTGAAAGAGGGAAATTTATATCAGATATAAGGAAGACGTTCTTCCCTGTGAGGGTGCTGAGGCCCTGGCACAGGTTGCCCAGAGAAGCTGTGGCTGCCCCATCCCTGGCAGTGTTCAAGGCCAGGTTGGACGGGGCTTGGAGCAACCTGGTCTAGGGGAAGGTGTCCGTGTCCACGGCAGTGGGGTTGGAACTGGATGAGCTTTAAGGTTCCTTCCAACCCAAACCATTCTGTGACTCTATGATTTTAGGCCTGTATTATTCTCTAAGACAACATTCCATTCCCCAATTTAAAACTAGTCTAGCATTCATGACATGAACTTTGCACTTCTTAAGTTTGGGGGTTTTTTCTGTATATGCGTGTGTAGGAAAATATATTTTAAATATATAAAAACCACTAAGCAATGTGCAGTTACTACTTACATAATTACACATTAGAAGGCTGGCTCTTCTGTGTTTTACGAGACATCAAAGCTGTGAAAAAGTTGCACAATTGGTGAAAAGGGTTCCTCCAATGGATTAAAAAAATTAACAACTGTATCACCTCAAACAGTACAGTATAAACAGGAGCATCTAAGTACCGATATCTAAGACAGCTCAAAGTTTAAAGGAGCTAAAGAAATTAATGTGCCTGTGATCATGGTGAATATTGGAAACATATATACGTTCATATTTCCAAGTTAAACTGTAATGATGTCTGAGGCAAGTGAATTCAGTCTTCTCCTTCCACAAAAACTTCCTCTCAAACAACCTAAAACAATAATAAAGGGAATAAATTCCTGAAAATACTGACTGGACTCCTTTAAGTATTACAGACCCATTGTGGGACTTGAGTCATTCTCTGTTAATCCTCTTCATGTTTCTTCAACTGCTAGTTCCACTTAACACACTGCCATTTGTTCACACAAAACAGGAATTTTTTAAAGTGTTCTCAATTCAGCACAAATCATTAAATCTTTACTTCAAAGCCAGGGGTTGTGTTCAGCAACAGAAAATACTCCAAGTATCTCTGAGTAATTTACAACAGCATGGTATTTCAGGCATGTTTGCCGAGTATCTGGGAAGAACTCCAAATACCAGAAGAGTGGTAGCCTCCCCAGCCTAACCCAATCCATTCTTGCAGGATAACTCAGCAGCACAAGCCATCAAATGATTTTCACAAGAGAGAGAGGCTACTGTAGGGACTTCTGCTAGGATGTGGACAGGGGTTTTCAGGACTTAATATCCACTACATGTATAAACATCTCATAAGGTTTAAAAGGACAAAGAGCAAAAATACCACCTATACAACCTCAGGAAACATTACCAGGTTAGCAGGCGGCCTAACTTGTGCTCCACACTGACTCTTGTACAGTAATTTCCAACTGTGTGTGCACAATGAAAGGGTTGTAATGAAAACCACCATGTGCCAGCTGTCCAGAGCTGCTCCCTGGTACACGGTCCCCGAGCAGAACGGTGCCAGCTGGCAGAGTTTTAAAGCATCCCACCAGGGTGGTGAATCCAGTGAGGTCTGTACCTGGCAGAAAACTGATAAGGGAATTGAATAGCTGGAACAGGGTTTCTGGTGGCCTTGTCCCTGCTGCATTTCACAAAGACAGCTGAGCAGAACAAAGAAGCCATGTCTGTGAGTCTACTCGTAAAACAGTTGCATTGCCACATACAAGGAACTGAAGAGACTCTGCTTAAGACTTAAGCTTTTAGAACAAACCTCGGATTTCATTAATTGTGGCAGGTCCCCCCCCCCCCCCCCCCCCCCCCCCCCCCCTTTCTTTTGGCACTATCTGATTTTGGTTTTTAACACTCTTCCCATATGAACTGTATTCATGAGATACACATGGTCAGGTTTGGTTATATCCCAGACTTCCAATAAAAAACAGTGGTGTAAATGGCATACTTGCCTTTACCATGATGTTGCCTTAAAGGCCTAACTCCAGAGATGCACAAGAAGAGGAGAGTTTAATTTTCCTGCTAAAAACGTGTTCTCACAATACACACTCCTTATCCTGTTTACTTAAAAATCAGAGATGCTGCATGTAAAAGGGAAAGCCTCTCAGTTTTCTGGTCTATCTTTATACGTTGCGTTAATATCAACACCTTTAAAAATAAAATTGCAATGCCATACCCAATAAGGAATCCATACCAATCTTGTCCACTGCATACAACATTTTATACTGGAGAGAAGCTAATTTCCTTCCTTAAAAATAACTTTCAATTTTGACCTCTTACGACTCAAGCACGAAGACTGAAACAGTTCTTAATCATAAATCCCAGCATTAAAAAAAAAACAAACTAAAACCTCCAGGGCCAGAAAGTCCATGTACTTGCCATTACCTGATACGAGCAGCTAGGAATTTCAGATGAAGGATTAGATGGGCAGCCACTGTAATTTTCCAAGTGATTCTTTCTGCAGGAAGCTCTTGTGACAGTAAATTAGACTGGTGACACAGACTTCCTTACAGCTGTTGCCACTCGATGCACACTCAACTGTGGAGCAGTAGATCTTCAAATAAAAACTCTAGCAAGAAGCCAATGTACAATGCAGGAATAGAGCATGTGATAATCCTTAGGACACGGTTTGAAGTGAGTTGGGCCCCAACAAATGTTTCTGCCAGAGAAGCATTCATTTGACCTGTGAGTAAACGTCGGTACATTGAAGACTTTAAGACTACAGCTTGCTGGTAGACACCACTATGTAACAATTGAGCCCTTTGTATGATAACTGATCTGCACCCATGAATCTACTACCCCATAAAAACAAGGCTGAAATTTTATGAAAGGGCAACAGAAATATTTCAGGCTTGTGATTTGGGGTTAGGCTGTATAGCAGCTAGGTGTGTGGGAAACCGACTTTTTCCGCCCCATGTGATAAAAGAGGAGTCAGAAACAAGCATTGAGCTAGAAATAAATCATTTATTTTAAAACAATACAGGTTAATAAATAGATTAGTTATCAGAAAACTTAATAAATAGCCTTTTATATTACACAAGGCAAATACAACATGCCTATAACTAGTTTTTAAAAAGCAAAGAGAGTAAGCTTGACTTGTAAGCCATTAACAAATCTATATATACATTATTTGGAAGCTAATAAAATAAACTGTTTTTATGTAATCTGTAGTAACTATATTGCAATAGCATTGAAGCAATCAAACCTAACACCGTATGTTTGTTGCCAACCACCTTTTCCCCATATCCCATTAGAACTAGTTTTTACATTCCAGGGGGAAAAAAAAAATCCCATTAGAACTATTTTTACATTCCAGAGTAAAAAAAAAAGGGGGGGGGGGCAGGAGGGAGGGAGAGAGAGAGAAAGTTCCACAGTTGAAAAGGAAAATACCCCTTTTGTGTAATATTTTCCACTCTGTAGAGCAACTGGTGGGGGGAAGGAGGGGGGGGAAACGACACCCAACACAACAACAAAAAGATAAAACCCCCAAACTTATTTGCAGGTTTCAGAAAGGATTTCTTAATCTGCAACATTTCAACACTGTTGTCCGAAATACTTGGGCACTAGTAATAGTAACTGTTGACGTAATTGGTGCCTAACATGGTGCACACTAAAATTCTGCATCACCTAAGTCCATATTTAGTAGCACCAAGGAGTTCTTACAAAGACTAATCTCTCTAAAGAAAAGATAACAGGTAATAGATAAACATTTGATTTAACAGTAAAACTTCAGCAGTTACACCATCTCAAGACAACTGAGGAAGATCTATAGGATCCTCGATGTTTTATATTTATGAAACAAGAAGGTGAGAGGGGTACAATGTGCAAACAACTACCCATTTAAGCCCCCCATATTCATTAACTGCAAATCTTTCTTAAATACAAGCCCTCTGTTTTTTAAATGAAAAGGAAACCTAAACCTCAGTTTCTAGTGTTCCAACAAATTAATTCCAGTGTTTTCAATTTTCAGTGCTACTTACTTCAGAAAAATACATATGTTCAATATAAACCAATATTATTAATAGGAAGCCTCACTTGTCAAACTGCGATATGACAGGTTCTTATTAATATTAGTTGCAGCTCACTAATAAATAGGCTCTATTTACACACAAAGAGTCATGGAAAATCAGTACAACAGATAGATAACTTGTTTAGAGATTCTTCTTCTTTACATAAGTATTTAAGGTGTAACAAATCTTTTTTTTTTTTTTTTTTTGGTTGTATCAAAAAGGTTTCTATTCTCCTACTGAACATTTGAGGGATTTTTGGGTTTGACACCTAATAAAGATTGTGACTGACACATGTAAATCCTCCATACACTGAAGGGATAATGATCAAAGACCTATCTTCAAGTGAGTACCAAGTAAATATGTTTGACTGGTATAACAGAAGCCAGACATACGGAGTGGAATGCCTTTCATATGGATTTGACCTTCATTCAGATGCATCCCACCACTGTGATGAGTCTACTTTTTGTATGCATAGCCTCTCTCACTTCTATTTTGGAATCAAAACTGAAGTATCTGGCTCGTAGCTATCGACAGATGTAATGCAAAGAGAACGTGAAAAGGGCAAACCCATGAGGGACACCAAAGCTCAGGAGACAACTATGCACATTTGCTCCCTGAGATGATGAACTCATATCTGTTACATGCAAAGTACTTACTTGTCAAAGGTTGGGGGAAAAAAAGAGGGAACAGCTAAAATTCAGCTTCAACAGTGCCTCTTTCTAAATCAGAAGATCAATAGGACTAAAAAAGGCAGGACACGTAGAATGAGGAGGGCATGAATGGAGGAGGGAAGAATCATACCAACAGTGACAACGGAAAATGGTAATACATTTCTAACTTAAAACTGAACCAGACCCAGTACAGCAGAACACTGCTACACACTGAACAAGGTAGCAAAAATAAAGGTTTCAGTTATTTAGCATTCATGATGTAAAAGACTACAGATATAAACGATGCGCAAGGCCACAATAATTTCTTTCACCTTATGTGCTGGCTTTTGACATCTCTGTTTTAAACAAAGTTAACTAAACATTTCTAGAAAGCTCATCATAGATGAGGAGCAGCTGAGGAGAAGAAACTTACGCAGACATTTACCAGCTGTAAGGATGGTCAGAGGACCACAGAACACGGCTACTACTTTATTCTTACTCTGCATAGTGAGTGCTTATCAAGTAAGCTTGTGTGTGGTGCAGAAAATGGTGAGGTTTAAACAGGGCAGTCAAGTTATTTTGGATCCAATATTACTAATAATTTGCATATGCACCTAACATACTAGGATAGGCACTTTCTAAATAAATAAGAATGAATTTTAAAGCAAAAAAGGACAAACAAATATGGCCAAAGGAGGATTAAGATGCAACCACAATCATTTCCATTCTGACCTAAAGATTTTCACAGAAGCCTTCCGCGATTAAAGGCTAATACAAAACCAACATGCAACTCATAAACTCTGAATTTGAATTTTGAAAAGACAACGTGATTGTTTCAGAAAATGGCTAATGTTGTTTTTAAGAGTAGGTCATTACAGGTCTCACAACCTATATACAACTCCAGTTTCAATCAGGAAAGAAAAAGGGAATTAATATGACAAAACCTAACTGTCTGCTGAGAACCAAGATACCATCTTCCAACCAATAGCTGACAGAGGTTAGTTTTAAGCAGCTTTCATAGTCCCAGTTCCTCTCATCTACAGTTCTCAAACTTTCTAGAAACCATACACAAGATTTGAAAATCCATGAAGATGGCCCGTTCTCTGCTAGCGCTACTTTATTTCACCAAGATGCCCAGTTTCCATGCTGACCTGTAACACATGTTTCTGCTAACTCAGTCATTCCCCTGCAATTAGGAGTTTATAAAACAAGCTTCCAAATAACACAGTGGGGCTCCTATTCCCTCAGAGGAGTCCCTTCGGAATACTAAATATTTAGGAGTCACTGTTGATTATTATTGCTGCCATTAGAAAGGCTTATACCATTCCTTTTAAACTAAAATAGAGGCTGAGTTTTGACATTAATTCAGGTCAACAAAAACCAGCCTGAGAGCGAGCAGTATTACTCCCCATTAATCAACATCCACATTCCTGTCAGCCATCTGCAAAGCTACGTTCATCATTTCTTTTTGAATTACTGTCTCGTAAACACGCTGGGGTTTTTTTGTTTGTTTGTTTGAAGAGACATTCTGAACTAGAGATGCTGGGTTCCACTGTTCCCTTCCGTTTTTGTAGTTGAGTGGAAAACAACATTCATTACTTTTCAAGCTTCCTTTCCAAGTTTTTGACTTGTGATGTTTTAACTACCAAACCTAAGTAGAACATGAAAATCAACTTACTCTTTTTTTTTCTTTGGCATATCAGTACTCTCTAAATGGTTTAATCTGAACAGTTCAGAATCCTGATGATAGCTTAAGCTCTCTGTGCTACTTGTCAAAATATTATGGCTGAACTGTTCGCACAGGTCTGAATTACTGGATCTGATTACTGGATTTCCCTGTTGGTTATCTGAAACTCAGCCCTCGGAATGCCTATGCCTTTTCAGACTTGGACACCCTTTTCCCACATTAAAAAAAGGTTCAGAGCATCTTTTTTGAGCTATGAGAAATCTCATGCTCTTCTCTCAAATTTCTTTTTTTGTGGTCCCTGCTTATTAGTTGCTTCACAAAACGGCTCCCTGTATTTAGTCACGTAACTAAAATAAAGGTATGCTAGATTGCTTTAAACAGTCTGCCTGTAGATTACCTCTTCCCATTAGGACTATGGGTTTTTCAGAAGCTGTCAAGGCATCTGAGGGTTTTAATTCAGGTTGGTAAATTCTTCTGAAAATGTGTGGCTTCTTCTGGGTGCTTTATGTGTTCAGAATTTGAATATAGTCCAATATTATAGGCAGTAAAACTGAATTATTAAAGTAGCATAGGCCATCTGAAACAAATACATTCACATTTATGCAGTATTTTTGGATGACAAAGGCACTGAAATAGTTCTGATCTGTTTACAAATAAGCCACCATATAGGCAATGAGTCTGTGCATATTTTCCACATCCTTCACAGTCTTTCTGTTGGCTCCGAATTAAAAACTCTCAGATGAATGTGGTATGTCTTAATGCACGTAAGTTACAAAGAAAAATGCATATCTGGACACTACCATCAGCTGATAAGGAATTAGTGAAAGATTTTTAAGGGTCCACTGCTCTGTATAAGAATTCAATTTAAAACTCCCAAGTGTTTTCACTGCCTGGCAGACCAAGTTGTCGAGACAGTCACTAAAAAGGACAAATCTGCAGTCCATGGTTCAACCAACATTTGTCTCAGAATTCACAGCCTTGACAGTGAACACATTGCTATATTGAGATTAACAAGCTGTTGTACTCCCTTCTTCCCTTTCCCCCCCATATTTTAAGGTATACATCACTTATGAAAGGTGTCAGATTGAGTGCATTAGAAACTGATGTTCTCTGCCCACAGAAACAGTACCTCAGAAGCTACAACACAAGCTTTCACACACAGGTCTGTCAGAATATCCCCTGATCTTTTCTGATGGATTACCTTTTACAGTAAGGAAATACATCAGTCTCTATGCTGACTCAATCAGTGGTTCCAATTAAGGTCATTTATTGTGTTGACTAGGGTACGTGGACAACTGTTCCTTTGAAACTGGATGGAGGCCTCCAATTCATTTCACATAGACCACCAAATTTGTCAGAGGATAGCTACCAACCTGAATCATACTTGAATCAGTGACCTAGAAATGAAAGGCTCTGCATCCTTCCCTGAGCCATCCAGTTTCCCCTCAAAAAATGTTTTAATCTGTCTTCATGTTAGGTTTATTTAAATCCCCGATATTGAAGTTGAATTCCTTGAAGACTTGTATAAGAACAATTCCAATAGATACTGTGGTGAATCCACAAGCCATTCCCAGGAAATCTACCACTCCTACATTACTCCATTCCCTGAAAAGGATGGCTGAAGCCAGCAGGACTAGGCTGGTAAACACAACATAGTAGATGGCACCAAACACAGAGGAGTCAAAACATTCCAGTGCCTTATTGATGTATCTGAACTGAATGATAATGCTACATCCTAATACTGCCAGAAGTACCAGACAGAGGTATAGGGCCCTTTGACTTGAGGGGTTATTGTGAAAGATATCTTGAGCAGCCAGCCCAATGCCTTTTGTGCTGGGAACAGTAAAACTGCCCAACAGAGAGCAAATACTGATGTAAACCATGATATTAGTAGGTCCATGAGCTGGAGCTATCCAGAAGATAAGCAGGAGAAGCATTAGCAGCACTACGCAGAGATAACCCACGAAAACTGGAAAACAAAAAGAAAATAACGTAATAGCAAGGTGCAAACTCTTGATCTTTTGAAGGTTTTAGCAGGCAAATCAGACGCAGACTATTGAATATAGATCCAAATAAATCACTGAGCTTTTACAGACGTTGTGGGTGTCTGCAACCCATGATGTTCTCATGTTCTTTGTGTAAAACAAATAAATATGTAGTAAATTACATACTGTTGCACATTTCAACTGGATTTAAGATGGCTTATTTATTTTATTCTCTCTTCCACCCAGACTATTCTCCTTAAAGCCCTCTATGACAGACAGCAGTGATAACACCTCATTCATAATCAGTTCAATAAAGCATGGCGTGTGGATGCAGCAAAGAGCTTAAACATAAAGTTAGAGCCCATTAAGGTGAACGAGTTGTGTAGGTACAGTTGGAAGAGCCAGAATGCTCTATCATTTACATGATAGCACCAGTTCACAGATTAAAGTGGTGAGAAACATTTCATGCTTTACAGTTTTAAAGAGATGTATTTGCAATTCATTTTGGTCAGACTGAAATGGAAAATTTAGACTAGGGTGTTTGTTTTGTTTGCAAATTTTTTGGATACCTGATGTTATTAGGCTTTAGTTTCTCTCACCTAAAGCAATTAAAGGAAATAATAGCTGGCAGTTTAGCTCTTATGCAAGAAAAATGAAAGTGGGCCTGGCACATATTAGCACCAGTATGTGTGCTCCAGCAGCTACTGGGGCTTCACATTCTCTGTGAGAAAGAACAGGCATTTCAGCATATTTCTCAACAGCCTATTTCTACACACCTTCATTGTGCAAAGAAATCTGCTCGGAACATAACTGGCATCTAGTATAAACTTTTAACAAAAACAAACAAAAGAAAAAAGCAAACCAGCAAACCCATGCAGAATTAAAGAACAAAAGACTATCAGCATTTTTTATCTTGTATAAAGCAACTCGAGATCCTAGAATTATACCTTTCATCTCTAAATAGCAAGATACACTTTTTCATCATTTCAGAAAATTACAAGTTGAAATGGGTGTTTTTCTGAGCTTGCTGTGTAGGATTATGTTTTCCAAAGTACCCATGTTTTCCTTTCTGCACACATGTATCAATAAATCTGAGGAGTTTCAAGTACAGCAAGGCATAGGTTCCTACACAAAAGCTCTACAGGCTGCCTCTGTCCTGTCATGGTTTCTTCAAAAGTCAGTTTTCCTAACTGCAAGAAGTGGTAAACCTCTTCCTCCTGCGTGCTCCTGATCAGCATTACAAAACCATTATGAGTTAATAAAAGAATAAAGTACCTGGATTTGTAAGCTTCTCTTCAAGCTCAGCCTGAGTCGTTACACTCTCGGACTTTGGGGAATGGATGATGAGAACAACAGACCCAGCGCAGCTCAGCAAACATCCCAGCTTGCCAAGAATGTTCAGTTTTTCTTTCAGTAAGTAAGAAGCTAAAATAGACCTTTCACAAAGAGGAAGAAAATTAAAAGTTTGACTACATCCTGTTAATAATGCTGTAACAGTATGTGCCACATGAATTTCCCTCTTAAAGTAATAGTATCAAATGTTGGTGCACCTGTGACCAAATATTGGCAGATCCTCAGAACTAATTTCTGAATTATTTTAAGAAAGATTCATCGAGTTACAGTCTTACTTATCCCTGATGTCTCATCTCGGGGAAAAAAGAAAACCCAAAACAACACAGGCCCCCTGCCCCAAATCCCAATAGACCCAAAATGAAAACAAAACCAACCCCCAAATCCCCAACACCCCCCAAAAGAAACACCACATGACCCCCTCCATAAAAAAACAAACAACAACCCAAACCCCCAAACCATACGTCTGTCACCCAAGGCAGTTATCTACCCATTAACAATTCAGTGAGTTGTCACGAAGGCCCATTTTAGAGGTGTTAGGTAGTCATGAGATAAAAGTGACTTGGTTACAAAGCTCGCAGGGCTCAGCTCAGACATGTGGCTGACCAAAACACACAAAATTATGTGACATAGGATAAAATAATAGGTGGTAAGTAAAGCACTATCTGTGCACTTCATAGCGTATAAAACTAGAGACGACCATGAAGCCCATACAAAGCAGTACACTCTACTGCTACACTGGTCATCTACACTCTGAAGCAGATGACCAGTGCAGTCACATACACAGTTCAGGAGGCAACCAAAAATCTGGAGGCAACGCACAGCTTCTTTGTTTTTAAAGACTGGTACTTTTTCACTGGAGTAGTTTCACAGCTGTAGTTCAGCTACTCACAAAACATTTAGTTGCATATTAAACTCCTCAAACTCACTGCCTTTTTTGTTCCCCACCCTCCCCCGTGAACATAACGTTCAAGAAGCTGGGGGCATGCATATGCAAGGGACTCCCCTGCTTCAGGAAAGAGGCCAAATCCAATTTAATGAAAATCAGCATCAATAAACACGTGTGGGCTGTGGATAGCAGGGGAGAAAAAGAATGTGAGACAAAAGGAAAGATCTACATAGTAAGGGAACTGTGAATAAGAGAATTACTGGAAAAGTTCAGAATAATATAGTGAAGGGAGGAGGGGGGGGAAAAACACATTTATCTCTTCCAGATCATAGTGATTGTTAAAGCAGAAGATACTCAGGAACCCTTCTTCACCATTGCTTCCCCCCCACCCCTCACTTCCACCACTCTGCTGAGGAAAATGGGAATAGGTGACATAATAAAACATCATTAACAGTCATAAGCCTCACATCTCAGTGGACCTCCAGTGATGAAGTAGTAACAACATTCAGATAAGAGCAAGAAAAGCAAACTCTTACCCAAATGGAACGCCAAGAGCTCCCAATGGCGTCACTAGCACAGTTGGGACTGCTGTGTATGCCAAGAAATTCCCTATTTGACCCAGAGCCACTGTCAAGAGAACCAGAAACAAGTTTTAAATCCCTTTGTAAAAAGAAGCAATGAAAACTTACCCAATGCTGTTTGGGAAAGATGACCTAACAGGAAACCAGATGTTACGGATTTGGTTAGCTCTGATAATGCTGAACTTAAACAAAATGGCTGGAATTTTTTCTGTGGTTTTCAATTATTTTTTAATATAGGGTTTATATTTGCCACACAAGAAGATCCAAGAGAGCACAGTAAATAATCTCATCTGCAGCTTTTCTTAGCTGAATATAAATAAGACCACGAATTAGAAACACTCACGGATTACACTCAAATATCTCAATATTACACTCAAATATTTAAATAAAGAGAACCAAAAATATATATAACCCATGATTTCATCTTTGGAACATGCACACATGTAACACGAATGCACTTGGTTATAGTTCCTAACACCAGTGTTACCTTTTGGATGGGAAATAAGAGAGTACCCAAGAAAAGAATACACTAATGAAATACTAAGCGCAGGCATAGGGGCTCTTCAATACACAACAGACCATATTAAATTTTCACAATGCTATATAACATCAAAAGTAATTCTTGACCAATGTAAAAAGCACAGATCCCTGACAAGTCACAGTAACAGCCTCACAATCTTACTATTTTCTTTCCCCCAATAAAACCAAATTCCAAGAAGTACCGTGCTATTGCACATCACAGCTGCGATAAACAATTCATGCGTTCGAGCTCCCAGCTAAAAAAGAAAAGCTGGATGGTTTTGCAAGTGCTGGCAAGTTTGTAATAGATCAACATGATGCATAGTTACAGGGTCTGTGGTAACTGGCAAGAACCTTGAGATTCAACACAAACTACATACAGCTTAAATTTCCAGTTGATATTAAGAGCCATTATCAGCATTTAAGAATATTTCAAGAATCCAAGCTGTCTTTATGCTCAGGCTGGCACTGCCCTCAGCTATCAAATGTTGTTACCATCATCCTGTTCTCTACACCTGCAAAGCACTGTGCAAACATTAATTAATTTAGCAAATTAGCTCCCATTATCAGTAGAGCTGAAGACCTGTGTAACCTACAGCAAACACAAAGGAGACAAACAAACTTACAAAACTGCAGAGTGTGGCAAAATTATACTAATTCAATTCTCTGAGGCTGTCTCTATGCGCAGGAGTGAGCCAGAGAAGTTAATGAGCAGCATTTCTAGAGCACAGAGTCAGTCATGGTCTTCCTGCCCTTGGGAACAGACTAACTCAGCTCTCAGCCTCGGGCTTGGTTTTCAGCAGACATATGTGGCAACTCTGGCATTACCTTCAAGGCATCCAAAGGCACTGGGCCAGATCTTGCACAGAGGACAGGGCATAGCTGGCTCGCTGTGTTTCTGCAGATTATATATATTTCCAAGTGACTCTGACAAAAGGTTGCTTTTCTTTTTCCTTTTTTTTTTTTTTTTTGGAGGTCCAGTGCCTTAACTTTCTGTTGGAAGAACCCTAACAGATGGCACCAACACTGAGGTCTCTAAAGCTTCAGTCAAACTGCACATATTGTAAGGCAACGGAGCTTCAGAGATTTTCAGTATCACCATGGATTAACAGTAACGGTCTCTTACCACCACAAGTGACAGACCGAGACTAATTAAAACCAATTACAGGAAAAAAAAGATTCTCAGTAATTGTTATCATTTATGTTGAAACCTTTGCTGCCAACCTATGCAGTCCTCTCTGGACATAGAAATTCCTCTCCAGATACTTCAGTGCTGCAAGTCAAGACATGGCTTCAGTTCTTGAAGGCACATCAAACTTTAAACTTGACAAAGGAGTACCAATATCCCTGAAGCTACTGCAACACAAAACTTGATGCACACTAACATGTCTACATTAGCAAGATGACCAGGAGTAGATCTGTACAGCAGATGTCTGCTCTACACATGTCGGGGGCTTTTTTTCAGACTAACTTCTGCCTGCTCCCTTGGACCAAAAGTCTATTTGCAGCTGGTGTGCATTAGGCATGTTCGGCCTAGCTTCATCTTAAAGTCAAGTTAAGGAGCTTCAACACTGCTCTACAACATGAAATAAAGCCCAGACTGTGGAGATAAACATAAGATTCGCTTTGCAAGTTTATTCCCCATCTGCAATAAAACACTAGCACAGATGTAGCCACTACAAAAACCAGACACATCTATACTGCCATCAAAACCTGCACTGAAACTAATTAATTAGCCAATTAATTAGTTTAATGCTCATTGAAATACCTGTGCACATGCTGCAATCACTCTTTTGACTACAGTGCAAGAAAAAGTCCCTTAGCAGAATCTGTAGCCTCTCCTTTGCAGTCTTCAGTAATCCAGTGGATCCCAAGGCCCCAAAATGGCTAGGCAGTGTTATGCTGAGTCAGCATGCCAACAGAGAAATGCTTGTTCACCATCTGAACAAATATTGTGAAAATAAGTTGGTAGAGTTTATGTGGGTTTTGTTAGTCATCCAAACTCTCAAATTCCCTGCCAGAGAAAACCATGTCAGCTGTTACAGCTTTACCCAGATAACTGGGGATGTTGCTAATTGCCCAGGCACTGCCTTTCTCTGCATCCCAGAGATGTTTACCTGGCTCTTGCTGTTGCTGTTCATGACTCTATTGCAATTCTGAACCTATACTATCCTTAAGCAATTCTTTCCTTGGTTCCTTTTATAAACTTACTGAGGCTTTGTTTTGAAATACCTGCACCTGGCTACTGGACAAAAGCCAACTGATACTATTCCCTTCAGCTGTTTGCCTTCATGCAATTCAGTCAGCTCTTTTAAGCATGAAATCATTTTCTCCGATTCACCAAGATAAACTCCTGTAATAAAACCTCTTTTATTTTAACTCCTTCTGTGCACAGATTCAAGATTGGAGGCTCATGAGAGATAAGCAATAGTGATTAACGCACAGATTTATTGCTCCTATTTGCAGCTGCAGGAAGCAGGAGGAAGCTGAAAGAACTACTTAAACACAGGTTAAATTAGCTGAGGACTTTCCTCTGAAGCTCTGTTGGCTTGTATACTTGCTGTGAACTTTGTCCTTCAACAGATCAATCTGCTTCCTTTCCTTTTGCATTGCTTGGAGACAATAAAAGCAGACTTCCCTTGGTGCCACAAAATAAGGGGCACAACTGGACCCATATACTTCTCAGAAACAGCATCAGAACATTTCCAAATAATTCACAAAAGGCTGTATGAGAGTCTAAAACTGGAGCATGATTTTTCAGCTCATGGGTAGAACCAGGGCTGAACTGCAAGATGAGAAAGCTAGCTGCTCCCTATGCTCAGGATTCGCATTAGAGAGCTAACTTAGTGTGAGCAGAGTTTCCAAAGATAAGAGTAAAATTACACTGATCTCATATCGGCACCACACAAGGCTTCACATTAATCTTGTAGATTAAAAGCAAAACTGAAACTGTATCTGTTGAACTAGAAATCAAAAGGACTTTATTTTTGAATTAATCAAGGCTGGCAAAGTGCTTTCTGATCTAAAGAATAACATATGCTCAACGAGCCCTTTTGTGCAGAGGGACATTTTCTTATTCAGCTTTGACTTTTATTAGATACTCAGCAGACCAGCTCAATCCAGAGACACAAACCGTGCAGGAACCCAGAGTCAGAGCAGTGTGTGGCTGCCAACGGCTGCAAGTACCAAACAGTTCAGAAATGTGGAAAGATGTCTGACTCAGGTTTGTCCCAGCTCTTTGCCTTCTCAAACACTGTCAGCCACAGTAGCCAGAGTGAGAGTTTACTAAAGGTGGGATATTTCTGACAAATAGGAATTTTGTGACAAGTGAGCATGAGACTCAAGATGAGAACCAAGATTTCCTGATGTCATGTTTCACCATCTAAGTGTAACTACTGTCAATAAAAATCAGATCTTTTAAGACACTTACTTGCAATAGTGCCAGACCACCATACTATATCTGTTAAGTACGAAGTACCTGGAAGAGGAAGTATAGGAAGATATATTAGGAAAATATGAAATTGCAAAATTGGAAGTACAAAACAATAATTTCAACAGTCTCAACTATTAATGACCTTCATCTTAACCCCATTCTTCAGTGCAACTGAGTGTGAGTAAATAAACAGAAGGTGCTTGGCTTTGGCCTAAGTGTCAGAGTTAGACTTTCCTAAGGCAATGTATTAGTCGGAAGTTCTGAAAGTACCTATGTGGTGCTAACACGGTGTTACATACAAGAGCAAAATGTCAACAAATACTTCTGAAGATGACATTTAAACATACAGATTAGAACTGATACTGGGAGAATGGGAAACCTATGAAACAAAACATGATATGGATCAATTAGTTTGCTAGTATAACCTAAATAAAATTATATGGAAGAAACTGTAGCAGACACATTGCTTCGGTATACAGTTTTGGCAGTACCTATCCTGCATTTGAGCACTAGAAAGCACTACAAGTGAAGCCTCTGAATTCCTGACATATAACCTCATTTCAGAGAGAGGACTAAAAACTCTGGATCATCCCTGAGTGCCTCCCAAGCTCAAAGATTATTGTTTTCACTGACAGATTATAGGCTTTTGCCTCAGGATGCGCCAGGGGAGCTGGTGCACTGCATTTTGTAAGTGCCACTTCTGTAGAACATCAAGGCTAATGACCGCTTACTAAACTAAAGCCTGGCCTCTACCGGGTGCCACCTTGGCGTCACGCTATGCTCTTGCGTTCTGCTCCTCTTTCTAGCAATTCGGCTCCGCGTTTATTTGTGGAGATGCTCTCTCAACAGCTGCTGGAGCAATACTCTGAAATCCCGAAAACCAAACACAGTAATCCATAACTCTGGAGGTGTATAAAATATTAAGCGCTTGGAAATCACACTATATAATTGAAAGGAGATGGAAAATGACTAACGAAAATGGCCAGCTTTAGAGTGGGCGTAGTAATTTTTTAGACTTTTGTTACTGCATATAAAATAAAAACACTGTTGGGGGCACAAATTATAGAAAATATTGACTCAAGTAAGGTAACTTTGCAAAATATTTGTCACCCACTGCTGTTTCTAACTGAGCAAGGATTACTAATTGCATTGATACTACATCGATTCAGTAGAGAAGACAGAAAAGACTTGAAGTGCCTCCTTGTTAATTATACAACACCTACTGAAGCCAATGGAAAAAAACACATCATCTGACACTATCTTGGGCTCACAACTTTGACCACTAGATTCGAGGCAAAAGCTCACTGTTTCACAACATTCACGAGAGAGAAACCTGGGGTATTGCCTGGATGTCTCCACGCTGAGCACAGCCATAAGAAATACTACAGATTGCTCAGCAAGATACACAAACAAACATCAGTAATACCTTCAAAACAGGATGCTTTAGAGCTGCCAGCACTGAGAAGGCAGGCACATGCCCGTCACTCATTTAACCCAGTGCTCTACTGAAAGGTCTTCAGGAATGATTAGACACAACTATACTGTAAAATGGAAACTTCCTCCAAGTGCCCTGGGATGGAAAGTCATTCCTTTCTCTCGAGGTTTC
Source organism: Nestor notabilis (assembly GCF_000696875.1). Lineage (NCBI taxonomy): Eukaryota > Metazoa > Chordata > Aves > Psittaciformes > Psittacidae > Nestor > Nestor notabilis. The sequence continues at coordinate 1,270 of NW_009927385.1, read as the reverse complement.
TCATCGCTTACCTTACAAAAAAATACTTGTATTTATGATGCAAATGTGATCTCTCTGTGGACAATAAATCTGGATTATAGCCATCTTGGAGGGAATGGGAGACTGTGTTCGCACAACAGTACTTTGGCTAAGACCCTTTACTGTAAGGTCATTGCGGAAAAGACAAAATAAACTTGTTAGTTCAGGCTGACAGCTGGTAGTAACGTAGTTGCAAGCTTGCTCTGTGAGCTGGGTGCAGCAGGCACTGGAAATGCACTGCTGCTCTAACCTTAAACACCTCAAAGACATGCATAGAATCATGTATCTGTATATATTTACATACAAACATATACAGAGAAAATACCTAGCACGTCCTGGTCACTTAGAAGGATTTTTCATAAGAAAGAGTTCCCAGAACCTATGGGCACATGCTCACATGCACAGATACCCCCTACAAATCAAATGGTTATTAACCATAGAAACACAATTAAAAGGCCTCATGCAACCTGTGTTCACAGTGTTTCCCTCACATAAAAGCATGACATTAAGAAAAAATAAATAGACTGCATTTTCCCATAATCAGAGCATCAAGATACAACTAGCAAGGGCTATTCAGAAGCTACATGCTTTGGGGAAGCTCCAATTTCAGAATAAAGACTAGATGATCTTTACACTCGGTGAATTTACAGCTTCGTTTTGGCTATACTGCGTATGATCGTCTTGGAAAACAATAACGAGCTATGGGATTTCAGTATGAAAAATGAAAGAACACATGTTATTGCTGTGCTTTTCTTCTCTACAAAAGGAAACCGCCACGTGACTGATGTAACTTGCCGTGTGTGTGTCCGTGTGGAAGAGCTAGAACAAACAACTGACAAGCTGTGCTGGTGCTGCTCATGGCAAGAAACTACCTGAGCCAGAGACATGGGTAGAAAAGTCCCACAAGTACCTGAAAACGCCGCAAAAGAAACCTGCGTCTGGACACACACGCATACACACGAGCCCCAATGTTGCATTACAGCGGGATGAAGACCAGTGAGCTGGCCATACATCCATCGGGAATCTGTTGCTGCTGACCACGCTAATACACCCTCACCGCTCTCCATCTGCCGCCTCTTCTGTAATTTATCATCACATCCCTCACGCCGACCGCGCTCCAGTCACCGACCTCTGATGCCAAACACGCTTAAGGTGACGAACAGAGGCCGGCTCCCCTGCTCCTGCCCCTGGACGGTGGCCCCTGCTGCAGGGGTCTGCCACGACCCGGGGGTGCCTCACCCCGCATCGCCCG